>NC_056746.1:846254717-846434717 GCF_019279795.1 Protopterus annectens | reverse complement strand
TTTGTTAAAGTTTCTGTCACCTTTTGTGCAAATCTCTCCTGATTTATCTACATTTATCAGCCACATGAAGAAGGACATCTATTCTGCTGGCATTCACAACGCTAACCTTGTGGGTGGCCCTTCTTCATGGTGCTCTTTCCTCTTCTATGCATCCTAATCCTTCTAGGATTCATTTATACTATTTCTTATTAGCTATTCTAGTAGCCCATGCAATTTATTCACCATTCAGTTAGTAAAGCAGTACTTTCTTGAGTCCCATTTATCAGCTACTCCACTTATTATGTAGCTGGTATCCACCCGATCTTTTCTACTCAGTCCTGTTCCTTCAGAGCAGGGATATAATGCAGTTAGAAATTCTGAGTGACCATACACTTTTCTCATGATTATAGGGGGGCTATGGGCATGCTATCCCGAACAATGTTGAACAGTTATTTATTTATATATTTATTTAACATTTGCTGACCGGGAAGGTCTGACAAGGACAGAGCCAATTTTCAGTGGAGGTCAAGGGAGAAACACTCCAGATGCATGTCTTTGGAATGTGGGAGGAAACTGGAGTACCCGGAGGAAACCCACGCATATACAGGGAAGACATGCAGGCTCCGTACACAAGGCATCCCAGGTGAGAATCAAACCAAAGAATCTCTTGCTGTGAGGAGATATTAACCACTACATCACTGCGCCACCCACTGCACCGCCCAGTGAAATTTGAAATTAAATGGTGTATTTTGGCAACTTTAAGCATGCTAGTAATGAAATTAAATGAAGTATCTGTTATTTCCACTTGTGCCATTGCTGTTATACTCAGTCATAATCATACCTCTCAACTGTCCAAATTTTTCTTGAATGTCCACATTTTTGCCTCATATGTTTGATCTGTTCCTCCTAAAGCATATGGTTTTCTGGCAAATCACTGAGAAGTAAAAGTAATGACTTTTGGCTTTTGGTTAGGGGTTGCCACAGCGGAACTCTGGTCCACTAATGATTGGCAGTGGATTTTTACAGTGCAGAGTTGCCAGCCCGACACCCAACCTTCAAAGAAGGCATACCCATTCACGCTCGCACCTACCTGCAAGTTTTTAACATCACTTGACCGTGGAGAGGACATGCAGACTCCACACAGAAGGAGCTCCAGCCGAGAATTGAACAGGAGAACCTCTTGCTGTGAGGCAACAATGATAACTGCTGCACCACCGAAGTTACTAAATAATGACAGACATTTCTGTTTCAAACTCCATATCCTTCAGAAAATGCATGCTAATGCAAAGCCTATTATTCTGTCAACTAAGATTATAAAACCAGTATTTAAAATTCCCCCTACCCTTTGGCTTTGTCCAGAATTCATGCACTAAGTGATTGAAAGATATAGTACCTAAATACACACATGAAGATTTCATTTCTTAACATTAGAGCCATCTGAGAAAATGCTTCCATGGACATTTTTCAGCATGTCACTTTTACATCTTGGAATTAAATCCAAACATCTCAAATGTTTCATAAGCTTTTAATAAGTAACCCAAATTCCATGAAAAAACATGCTTCTGGAAAGCTCAGTGCAGGGATGGTAAAGGGAGGCTTACTAGTTTTAGCTGGGAAATAAATTCAATTACTTCACAGTGGAGAATTAACTATTTACAGAATGCATCAAGTTAAGCATAGCATCTGAATAAACAAGTTACTACACCACGCATTTTTATGCCACAAAAGTACAGTTGTGTACCTACCATAAATGTAGATGTTCAAGTGTATTCACTGTTGCAGTCATTACACTTGGGTTATCCTGCTGGCAGGCTACCCGCAGTCGGCCTGAATTCCAAAGTCCTGGTCCGGCATCGGTTGCTGTTGCCTCTTCCCTGACGTCGGTGCGCCAGGGGTATATAAGATGCAGCCGACACCATTTTCTTCAGTTTTTCTTGCCCCAGATTTCAGGTGCCCCCAAGAAGTAGGCAGTACATATTGCTTATAAAAACATACAATAAAATAAAACCAATACCTTCATCTACAAGCAAATACACCACATAGGTTGTATAGGATAGAGAAGTATAGATAAGTCCCAGCAAAGAAAGGGGGATGGAGGGTGGGTAACCTGGACTGCAACAGTGAATACACTCGAACATCTACATTTATGGTATGTACACAACTGTACTATGTTCATCGTGTTTCACTGTTGCAGTCATTTCACTTGGGTTGAATCCCAAAGCTGAGGTAGGGCGGCTGGGTCTAAATAGGATTAGGAGTGGCTATGAGGCCCTGCAGAACTGCAGTGGCAAAGCCTGCTCTGGATTTAGAATAAAGAAGTAAGTGATAATGCTTGGTAAAGGTGTGTACTGAACTCCAAGTTGCAGCCTCCAAAATTTCCTTAGTTGGTACTCCTCTGAGAAAGGCTGCTGAAGTGGCTGCTGCCCTGGTAGAATGTGGCCTAATATTCTTAGGCACTGACTTGCCATGCTGTGCATAGTAGAAACGAGTACAGTGTCCTATCCATTTTGAAATAGTCTGCTTTGAGATAGCCTTTCCTTGTGATCCTGCAGCATATGCTACAAACAGTTGCTCAGTTTTTCTGAAAGCTTTTGTTTTGTCCAAGTAGAAGCATAGCTGCCTGTGTATGTCCAAAGAGTGCAGACGTCTCTCCCCTTTATTCTGGGGATTTGGATAAAATGTTGGCAAATGAATGGTTTGGTTAAGAGCCACACTGGATACTACCTTTGGCATAAATGTTGGGTTTGTCCTTAGAGAAACCCTGTCCGGATGAAAAATGATAAAAGGTTCCACTGCCATTAATGCCTGTAACTCTGAGACTCTTCTTGCTGAAGTTATTGCTAGGAGCAGAGCAGTTTTCCATGATAAGAATTTTATATCAGCTGTATTGGCTGGCTCAAAAGGAGGCAGTGTGAGCTTTTCTAAAACAAAGTTGAGGTCCCGTGTAGGTATCGGTGCTCTCCTTGGGAGTCTTATGTTTTTTGCCCCTCTGAGGTACTGTCTTAGCAGTGGATGAGAGAAAATAGGAGGTTCCGTATTGTAATGAGCTGAAATGGCAGAGGCATGGATCTTAATTGATGAGAAGGATAGGCCTTTGCTCAGCGTATCAGTTAAGTATTGTAAAATCTGAGGAATATTTGGAACAAGTGGTTCAAGTCCTTGTGCCTGGTTCCAAGCACAAAATCTCTTCCATTTTTCTGCATAAGATTTCCTGGTGCTGGGCCTCCTGGCTTCCAAAATGACATCCATAACAGCTTTAGAGAGAGGTGTGTCCTGAGTGGCTATATTATTTGCAATGCAGCCAGATTTAAGGTTCTGAGATGGCTGTGCAGGATCTGATTGTTTTGTTGAGTCAGAAGATGAAGAATTTGAGGTAAAATCCAGGCTGGGCCTTGAGACAAGCTCTTTAGGGTTGGGTACCAGTGCTGGCATGGCCAGTCTGGGGAAATCAGAATCATTTTTGGCTTCTCTTGTCTGACTTTTAGGAGTACCTTGGGAAGGAGAGGCAGTGGTGGAAAGGCATAAACTGTTAGGATTTTCCAGCTGAATGATAGAGCATCCACTTTCCATGCTTGTGAGTGATAAGTCCTTGTGCAGAATCTCTGTAGTTGGCAGTTGTGAGGGGACGCAAAAAGATCTATGTCTGGGCATCCCCATTTCCTTATTATCATGCTGAAGACCTGTGGATCTAGTTTCCACTTGTGAGGGTCCATGAGGTTTCTGCTTAGTTCATCTGCCAGAGTATTTTTCTTTCCTGACAGGAATTGTGCCTGCAGATGTACTTGATAGGTCAGTGCTGTGTTCGACAAAGTCATGACTTGCTTGCAGTGGGGGTAGGAATGTGTGCCCCCTTGCTTGTTTATGTACCACATAACTGTAGTATTGTCTGTCTTTAGTAATAGTTGTCCTGGATGTAGTAGATCCTTGAAGGTTGTCAGGGCATTCTGTACAGCTAGCATCTCTTTTTGATTGATATGAGGATGCATTTGGTCCGGGGACCACGTGCCCTGAATACATTTTCCTGCCATGTGTGCCCCCCCCCCAGGCATAATCCGATGCATCTGTTGTTAGTGTCTGCCTGGCTGTGGGTAAAGTGAAAGGCTGTCCCTTGCTGTGGTGACAGGCCAGTGCCCACCATCGAAACTCCTGTTGCAGGCAGGGAATAAGAGTTATTATTGTTTCCAAACGGTGGCAATGTTGAATCCAAACACTTTTTAGATACCATTGTAGCTTCCTCATATGCAGCCTTGCATATGGAATTAGTAGGATGCAGGATGCCATGAAGCTCAAAGCCTACAGAATTTTTCTTGCAGGTAGCTGGGTCTTTGTTGCCATCATTTGAAAGTAATGAGTCAGTTGTCTTTGCTTGTCTGGCATGAGATACGCCATCTGTGCAGTTGTATTTAAGCTTGCACCCAGGAATATTATCTCTTGAGAGGGCACTAGTTTTGATTTCTTTTCGTTCACTGTGTACCCTAGGCAAATTAGTAATCTTTTTACAAATGCCAGATGCTTTAGTAGAATGTCCTTGCTCTCTGCTTGAATAAGGCAGTCGTCCAAGTAGGGATATATTTGAATTCCTTTTTGTCTGCAAAATGCAATTACTGGTGCCAGGCATTTTGTGAAGACCCTGGGTGCAGTAGATAAGTCAAAGGGCAGTGCAGAGAATTGGTAATGCATTGAGCCAGTTATGAATCTGAGGTATCTTCTGCAAGATTGTCTGATTGGGACATGCAGTATGCCTCTTTGAGGTCCAAAGTGATTAGCCAAGCCTTCTTGCCCAGCATGGGTAGAAGTTGCTGCAGTGTCAACATTTTGAATTTTGAAACATCCAGGAAAGTGTTTAGAATAGACAGGTCCAGTATTGGTCTCCAGGCTTTGTCCTTTCTGGGTACCAAGAAAAGTCTTGAGTAAATTAATTGCCCCTATTCTTGATGTGGTACTTTCTGAATAGCCCTCATATCCATGAGAGCAGAAATTTGTTTTTGTGCCACTGCCCATTGATTTTGTGGCAGGTCTGGCATACCTTTTGACCTTGGTAGGGTGTGAAAGTGGAACCTGTAACCCTGAGAAACAATATTCAGTACCCATTTGTCCTGGGTGATCATGTGCCAATTTTGTGAGAAAAGTGCTAGTTTTTCCCCTAAGGGTGCTGCCAAAAGGTAAGTGCTTGGCATTTGTAGAGGAAAGTCATTGGGACTGTCTCCTATAAGGTTATGATTTGTCTTCTCCGCCTTTGGGGGCTGAAGCACCCCCACTGTTTAGGTCTGTATGAGCCTTGGGGCTGAGATCTGCCTCTTGGGTGTCTGTATCTGCCTCTTTGTGGCCTGTCTGACACTGGAAAGGACCAATTTTTAGAAGGCCAGTTCCTGCTAAATCTAGATGGCTGAACCTGTAAGAAATCCTTTACTGTCTGCATTGATTTTGCTTTATCCTCCATTTTCTTTAACACCTCTTCTGCCTTAACACCAAACAAAGTATCATGCTGTAATGGAGCATCCAATAATTTTGCTTTAACATGATCAGGTAAACTCTGTTCTTTTAACCAAGCATGCCTTCGAATGACAGAACCTGTAACTGCGGCTCTGCAAGATGCCTCTAATGAGTCAAAATGTACAGTTTTGTACCTACCATAAATGTAGATGTTCGAGTGTCTTCACTGCTGCAGTCATTACACTTGGGTTATCCTGCCGTCAGGCAGGACCGCAGTCGGCCTGAGTTCCAAAGTCTTGGTCCGGCGTCGGTTGCTGTCACCTCTTCCCTGATGTCAGTGCGCCATGGGAATATAAGAAGCAGCCAATGCCATTTTCTTCAGTTTTTCTTGCCCCAGATGTCAGGTGCCCCCCTTCGAATGACAGAACCTGTAACTGCGGCTCTGCAAGATGCCTCTAATGAGTCAAAATGTACAGTTTTGTACCTACCATAAATGTAGATGTTCGAGTGTCTTCACTGCTGCAGTCATTACACTTGGGTTATCCTGCCGTCAGGCAGGACCGCAGTCGGCCTGAGTTCCAAAGTCTTGGTCCGGCGTCGGTTGCTGTCACCTCTTCCCTGATGTCAGTGCGCCATGGGAATATAAGAAGCAGCCAATGCCATTTTCTTCAGTTTTTCTTGCCCCAGATGTCAGGTGCCCCCAAAAATGGTAGGCAATACATATTTCTAATAAAACATACAAAAAAGGAAAACATAAAACCTTCAGTAACTAGCAAATACACCACATAGGTAGTATAGGTTAGTCCCAGATAAGAAAGAGGGGCTGGCGGGTGGGTAATCTGGACTGCAGCAGTGAAGACACTCGAACATCTACATTTATGGTAGGTACAAAACTGTACTATGTTCATCGTGTTTCACTGCTGCAGTCATTACACTTGGGCAGAATCCCAAAGCTGAGTTTGGGTGGCTGGCTCTAAAGAGGATTTGGTGTGGCTATGAGGCACTGCAGTGGCAAAGCCAGCTCTGGATCTAGAATAAAGAGGTAAATGGTAATGCTTGGTAAAGGTGTGCACTGAACTCCAAGTTACAGCTTCCAAGATATCTTTGGTAGCTACTCCTCTAAGGTAGGCAGTAGAAGTGGCAGTTGCCCTGGTGGAATGTGGTCTAATATTACTAGGTACAGGTTTCCCATGTTGTGTGTAGCAGAACTGGATACAGTGTCCTATCCACTTTGAAATGGTCTGCTTTGAAATAGCCTTTCCCTGTGATCCTGCAGCATATGATACAAACAATTGTTCAGATTTTCTGAAAGCTTTTGTTTTGTCCAAGTAGAAGTGCAATTGCCTGTGTATGTCCAAGGAACATAGAAGTCTCTCCCCTTTATTCTGGGGATTTGGATAAAATGTTGGCAAGTGAATAGTTTGGTTAAGAGCCACACTGGATACCACCTTAGGCATAAAGGAAGGGTTTGTTCTTAAAGAAACCCCGTCTTGGTGAAAAATGATGAAAGGCTCCATTGCCATTAGTGCCTGCAGTTCTGAGTCTCTTCGTGCGGAGGTTATTGCCAGAAGCAGAGCAGTTTTCCATGACGTCCCGCTCACCAGGCTGAATAAAGAGAAGGTCAAGGTGAGCTGCCTGTCGGGTGCTAGGATCCGCCACATAACACAAGCACTCAGGTTACTCCAAAGCAAATACAAATATGACTCAGTCATTGTACATGCTGGTGTGAATGACCTGAGATGCACCTTCCTGGACTACATGAAAAGAGACATAGAGGAGCTCTCTGATCATGTAGCCCAGGCTGGTATGACCCTGACCTTGAGCAGCATCTTACCCTCGCTTAGAATGATGCCACAGTACAAAGACAAAATGATCGATTTTAACAATTGGCTAAAATTTTGGAGTCATTCAAAAGGGATCCAGTGTCTGTCAGCCTGGGATGACATGCTCGACAAGCCACATTGCTTCGCTAGGGACGGCTTGCACCTGTCACCACTGGGCTTTCAGATATTGGCAAAGGCTCTTGCCACCCCTATAGTGCCTTTTTTAGGCAAGGCTCAAAAGTCAAACCCACCCCCATAGACAGCACAAGGAACAAGAAACTAAGGGTAATGCTGCTAAACGCCAGAAGTCTTAACCTCAAGATGCACGCACTCGAATCTCTCCTCAGTATGGAGAACATCGATATCTGTGCAGTGACAGAAACCTGGTTCAAGGCTCCAGAGAGCACCCCAGCACTACCAGGCTATACCTCAAATCATGCTTTTCGGCCCCAAAACCAGGACCGAACCACAAAAGGAGGGGAAGTTTCCATATTTATCAAGGATATCCACACCTCCAGGTTAGTGGCATTGCACGAAGTATCGGAGACCATCCATGTGCAACTAACAGTGGGCAAAACTGCTTTACAGTTTATAGCATCCAACAGACCACCCTCTCAAAGTCAGGAATCACACTCGGCTTTCATGAAAACATTGGAGAACATGAAGATCTCTCCAAACACCATTATATTGGGTGACTTCAACTACCCAAACATTGACTGGGAGCACTACTCAAGCCCCAGCACCTTAGCCCAAAGGTTCCTGGAATTTATAAACTCAAATGCTATGGAACAACTAGTCACCACTCCCACAAGAGGGGACAACATACTAGACCTGATCATTACCAACATGGGGACTCTATGCTCCACACCAGAAGTATATCCCTCATTGGTAAGATCAGACCATAAATTAATTTCACTGGATGTCCACATCCACCCCACCCCAGCCCAGAAAACCACAGTGAAAAACTTCTCAAAAGCGAACTTCTCAATTCTCAAAACTGAAGTGGAATCCTTCAAGGCCCCAGGGCCAGTGGAAACTACGGCCCAAACTGCAGAATCCTATATAAACACATTCTACGGACATCTCCAGGAATGCATGGAACATACTATCCCAAACAAAACCAAGACCCAATCACCCAAAGGCAGGCCCAGTCTGGTGGACCCTGCCATAAATAAACTGTACAACAGAAGGAGGAAGCTACTACATGATAGAGCAAAATCCCTAATAGGGAAGGCATCTCTGATCAGTACTAGCAAAAAATTATGATCCCTCATAAAATCCTCCAAGGCCAGCTTCGAGAGAAATATTGCACAGGACACCAAAGACAATCATAAGGCTTTTTTCAGTTATGTTAGAAACCTGGGATGCAACTCCCAGACTTGTTCTGAGTTGATTCTAAATGACAAAAAATACACTGAACCCACAGACATCGCCAATATCCTGGCAGACAGGTTCAGTGCAAACTTCTCCACCCCCTCCCCCCCAAAAGAGCAAGTATCTATCCCAGCAGAGGGTTGCCTCCCAAACATCTCTGATGCTCAGGTGAAGGCTGCCCTCTCCAAAGCAAAAAACACTGCTTCCATGGGACCAGATGGCATCCCAGGTTGCGTCCTACATGAAATCCAAGAGGAACTAATCCCTGAAATAAAACAGCTATACAATCTCTCACCAACAATGGTCCCACTCCACAAAGGTGGAGCCTCTACGGACCCTGGAAACTATCGCCCCATAAGACTGACTAGCTTAGTCTGCAAGGCTATGGAGAGGATCATCATGGAGCTCATAAACAAAGACATTGGGGACCTACAGACACTAGATCCTACCCAGTTCGGCTTTGTCAAGGGCAGATCCTGCCTTTTGAACCTGATTGATTTCTTCGAAACAGTCACCAAAGCCATAGATGAAGGGAAGGTAGTCCACACAGCCTATCTGGACCTTGCAAAGGCATTTGACACAATACCCCACTCGGGCATCATAGATAAGCTATCCAGCTTAAATATAAACCCCTATGTCACAAGATGGGTCGCAAACTGGCTCAAAGACAGAACCCACAGAGTGAGAGTTGCTGGAGCCATGTCCGACTCAAAACCGGTCACAAGTGGTGTCCCACAGGGTTCTGTCCTGGGACCACTCTTTCTACTTTTCCGAGGTACAGGCAAATGTGGGAGGACTATGGCTTACCAAGTTCGCAGACGACTGCAAACTGGGCGCCATAATCGACTCTCCAGCTGACACAAACATCCTTCAAAAAGGTCTCTCAGAGACAGATAACTGGTGCCAGCGCCATGGTTTAAAGCTAAATGCCAAAAAATGTATAGTCATACCCTTTGGCAAAAACAATGTGCCCACAAATTACCACATAGGCGGAAACCCATTAAGTACAGAGAAAGTTATTAGGGACCTGGGGACCCAAGTTGATAGCAATCTCTCCTTTGAAAACCACATTGCCAAAGTGGTTAGAAAGACCTTCTACATAGCCCACCTCATCACGAAGGGTTTCACATCTAGATCAAGAGAGGTAATCGTGCCCCTTTATTCATCCCTCATCAGGTCCATCATAGAATACAATGCCCCTTTTGGGATGTACCTTACCCGACACCTGCAGCAATTAGAAAGACCCCAAAAGTATCCCATCAAGAGGATCAAGGGTCTCAAACAGATGCCATATGCTGCTCGGTTAAAAAAACTCCAGCTCTACTCAGTTGCATACCGCTTACTTCGAGGCGATCTATGCCTGACATACAAAGCTATGTCAAATACAGAATTAATGGACATGCTCCACCTCAGTAAATCTAAATCCCTTAGAGCCACACGCTTGAGGGACTTGAACCTCAGCACAGAAATAAATAGAACTTGCTGGAGGGACAGGTTCATAACCCAGAGGCTCCCTTCGCTCTGGAATAGAATTCCAGTTCATGTGAGGCAGAGCAC
Organism: Protopterus annectens; assembly: GCF_019279795.1. Taxonomy (NCBI): domain Eukaryota; kingdom Metazoa; phylum Chordata; order Ceratodontiformes; family Protopteridae; genus Protopterus; species Protopterus annectens. The sequence continues at coordinate 846,424,551 of NC_056746.1, read as the reverse complement.
CTCACTGAATCTCTTCAAGAAGAATCTCAATAGGTGGATGGGGGATCATAGGTTTGTCCCAGGGATTACTCCCATGTCACTATTGGACAGAGGCACAGTAAACTAAACCTTAAAAAGGGCACAGTATACTCAAATCAAGGGGTGGCGTAAGCCATACAGAATCGGGCTAGGCTTATAATTGCCCTAGGGCAGATAGCCTAGTATGAACCTATGAACCTATATATATTTTAACACTGCTGAATTGGCTGGTTCAAACGGAGGCAAGGTGAGCTTTTCCAAAACGGAATTGAGGTCCCAAGTTGGTGTTGGTGCTCTCCGGGGTGGTCTTATGTTTTTAGCCCCTCTGAGGTACTGCTTTAGCAATGGGTGAGAGAAAATAGGAGGATCTGTGTTGTAATGAGCCAAGATGGCAGAAGCATGAATCTTAATGGATGAGAAGGATAGTCCTTTGTCCAGCATCTCAGTCAAGTATTGTAGAATCTGAGGAATGTTAGGGACCAGAGGATCAAACAGAATTGCTTCCACTTGTCTGTATAGGATTTCCTGGTGCTAGGCCTCCTGGCCTCCAAAATGACATCCATAGCAGCTTTAGAGAGAGAATAGTCTGTTTGGCTAATGAATCTGCCATGCAGCCAGGTTTAAGGTTTTGAGCTGATTGTGCAGAATCTGATTGTTTTGCCAAGTCAGAAGATGTGGAATTTGAGGCAAAATCCAAGGTGGGCCTTGAGCTAAGTTCTTTAAGATTGGGTACCAATGCTGGCGTGGCCAGTCTGGAGCAATCAGAATCATCTGTGGTTTTTCTTGTCTGGCTTTTAGGAGTACCCTTGTAAGGAGAGGCAGAGGTGGGAAGGCATAAACATGTAGGCTTTTCCAGCTGAACGAAAGAGCATCCACTTTCCATGCTTGTGTGTGATAAGTCCTTGTGCAGAATTTTTGTAGTTGGTAATTCACTGGTGAGGCAAAAAGATCTCTGTCCGGACACCCCCATTTTTGCATTATCATGCTGAAGATTTGTGGATTTAATTTCCACTTGTGAAGATCCATGATGTTTCTGCTTAAGTCGTCTGCCAGAGTGTTTTTCTTTCCTGGCAGGAATTGTGCTTGCAGATGAACTTGATAGGTTAGAGCTGTGTTCCACAAGGTCATGGCTTGTCTGCATAGGGGGTAAGAATGAGTGCCCCCTTGTTTGTTTATGTACCACATTACCGTAGTGTTGTCTGTCTCTAATAGTAATTGTCCTGGATGCAGAAGATCCTTGAAAGCTGTAAGGGCATTTTGTACAGCCAACATCTCTTTTTGATTGATGTGAAGATGCATTTGGTCTGTGGTCCATGTGCCCTGATTACATTTTCCTGCCATGTGTGCTCCCCAGGCATAATCTGAGGCATCTGTTGTTAAAGTCTGCCTGGCTGAGGGAAGAGTGAAAGGCTGACCCTTGTTGAGGTGACATGCCTGTGCCCACCATCGAAACTCCTGTTGTAGGCAGGGAATTAGTGGTATTACTGTCTCCAAGCTGTGAGAATGTTGAGACCAAACACTTTTTAGGTACCATTGCAATTTCCTCATATGCAGTCTTGCATATGGAATTAGTAGTATGCAGGATGCCATGAATCCCAAGGCCTGCAGAATTTTTCTTGCAGGGAGTTGGGACTTTGTTGCCATTAATTGAAAATACTGAGTTAGGTGTCCTTGTTTGTCTGGAGTGAGATAAGCCATCTGGGCCGTTGTATTTAAGCTGGCACCCAGGAATATTATCTGTTGTGAGGGCACTAGTTTTGATTTCTTTTCGTTTACTGTGTACCCCAGGCAACTTAACAATCTTTTTACGAACGCCAGATGCTGTAGAAGAATGTTCTTGCTCTCTGCTTGAATCAGGCAGTCGTCCAGATATGGATATATTTGAATTCCTTTTTGTCTGCAAAATGCAATTACTGGTGCCAGGCACTTGGTAACGACCCTGGGTGCAGTAGATAAGCCAAAGGGCAGTACAGAGAATTGGTAGTGCATTGAACCAGCTATGAATCTGAGGTATCTTCTGCAATTGTGTCTGATAGGGACATGCAGGTATGCCTCTTTGAGGTCCAAAGTAACAAGCCAAGCTTTCTTGCCCAACATGGGAAGGAGCTGTTTTAGTGTCAGCATTTTGAATTTCAGAACATCCAGGTAAGTATTTAGAATGGAAAGGTCCAGAATGGGTCTCCAGGCTTTGTCTTTTCTGGGTACCAGAAAGAGTCTTGAGTAAAATCCTTGTCCTTTATTCCTGCTGTGGTACTTTTTGAATAGCTCTCATTTCCATGAGAGCTGTAATTTGTTTCTGTGCCTCTGCCCATTGATTTTGTGGCAGGTCTGGCATTCCTTTTAGTCTTGGAAAAGTGTGAAAGTGGAACCTGTAACCTTGAGACACAATATTCAGCACCCATTTGTCTTGGGTGATTGTTTGCCAGTTTTGAGAAAAAAGTGCTAGTTTCCCCCCTAAGGGAGCTGCCAAAAGTGAAGAATTTGGCATTGGAAGGGGGAAGTCATTGGGACTGTTTCCTGTAAGGTCGTGGCTTGTCCTCACCTCCTTTTGGGTTTGAAGCACCCTATTGTCATGGTCTGTAAGATACTTGTGGCTGAGATCTGACTCTTGGGCGTCTGTATCTGCCTCTTTGTGGCCTGTCTGACACTGGAAAGGACCAATTCTTTGTAGACCAATTTCTGCTAAATCGTGGTGGCTGCACCTGTAAGAAATCCTTCACTGTTTGCATAGATTTTGCCTTATAGGTTCATACGATAGGTTCATAGGTAGATACTAGGCTATCTGACCTAGGGCATTTATAAGCCTAGCCAGAGTGTATTTGGCTTCCGCCTCCTTATTAGATTAGCCTACTGTGCCTCTGTAAAGTAGGTCACAGGAGGTACCCTTTTAAGATTAGTTTACTGTGCCTCTGTCTAGCAGGGACACAGGAGAGATCCCAGGGGTGAATTTGCGATTTCCCATCCATGCGTCCAAATTTCGCTTGAAGAGGGTCAGCGAGGGGCTATGTCTAACATGAATTGGGATCCTATTCCAGAGTGAGGGGAGCCTCTGGGAAATTAATCTGTCCCTCCAGCATGTCCTATTTATTTTTGTGCTGAGGCTTAGGTCCCTGGAGCGTGTAGCTCTAAGGGACTTGGATTTTTTGAGGTGGAGCATGTCCATTAATTCTGGGTTTGACATGGCTTTGTACGTCAGGCATAGATCACCTCTGAGTAGGCGGTAAGCAACTGAGTAGAGCTGGAGTTTCTTTAGTCGAGCTGCATAGGACATCTGTTTGTAGCCCATGATCCTCTTGGTGAGGTACTTTTGGGGTCTCTCCAGTTGCTGCAGGTGTCAGGTAAGGTACATCCCAAAAGGGGCATTGTATTCAATTATGGGCCTGATGAGTGACGAGTAGAGGGGCACAATGACCTCTCTTGATCTAGATGCGAACACTTTCGTGATAAGGTGGGCTATACAGAACGTCTTTTGAACCACTTTGGCAACGTGATTATCAAAGGAGAGATTACTATCTATGTTGGTCCCCAAATCTCTAATTACTTCTTCCGTACTTAATGGATTACCACCTATGTGGTAGTTTGTGGGCACCTTGTTTTTTCCAAAGGGGATGACTATGCACTTTTTAGCATTTAGCTTGAGGCCATGGCTCTGGCACCAAGCATCCGTCTCTGTGAGACCCTTTTGGAGGATGCTTGTGTCAGCTGTAGATTCGATTATGGCCCCCAGTTTGCAGTCATCTGCGAACTTTGTCAGCCATAATCCCCCCGTGTTAGCCTGAACCTCAGAGAAGTATATACCGAACAAGAGAGGTCCCAGAACTGAGCTCTGTGGCACTCCACTTGTAACTGGTTTGGATTCGGACATGGCACCTGTGATTCTGACCATGTGGGTTCTATCTCTGAGCCAGTTTGCAACCCATCTTGTGATATAGGGGTTGATATTTAAGCTGGTAAGCTTATTTATGATGCCCGAGTGGGGTATTGTGTTGAAGGCTTTTGCGAGGTCCAGGTAGGCTGTGTGGACTACCTTGCCCTCATCTATGGCTTTGGTAACTGTTTCAAAGAAATCATCTAGGTTTAAGAGGCAATATCTGCCCTTAACAAAGCCGAATTGGGTTGGATCCAGTGTCTGGAGGCTCCCAATGTCTTTGTTCATGAGTTCCATGATAATACGCTCCATAGCTTTACAGACCAGACTAGTCAGACTTATGGGGCGATAGTTTCCGGGGTCCGTTGTGGCACCACCTTTGTGGAGTGGGACCACTGTAGCTGTATGCCATTCTTTGGGTACATATCCTGTAGTAAGGCTAAGTTTGAACAGTAACTTAATGTGAGGGTTCAGTTCTTCTTGGAGCTCATGTAAGACACAGCCTGGGACACCGTCCGGTCCCATAGATGCTGTGTTTTTTGCTTTGGAGAGGGCAGCTTTCACCTGTGCATCTGTGATGTCAGGGAGGTTACATTCAGTTGGGATAGGCATTTGCTCCTTTGGGGGGGGGGGAGTTTGCACTGAATCTGTCTGCCAGGATGTTGGCTATGTCTGTAGGTTCGGTATATTTTGTACTGTTATGCAACAATTCAGAGCATATCTGGGAGTTTCCGCCCATGTTCCTGACATAACTAAAGAAGGCCTTGTGATTATCTTTAGTGTCTAGGGCAATTTTTCTTTCGAAACTGGCCTTTGATGATTTTATGAGGGATCGAAGTTTCTTGCTAATACTGATCAGAGATGCCTTCCCTTTTTGGGATTTTGCTCTGTCATGTAGTAACTTCCTCCTTCTGTTGTATAGCTTATTTATGGCCGGGGTCCACCAGACCGGTCTCCTGTTTTTGGAGGAGTGAGTCTTGGTTTTATTTGGGATAGCACAATCCATGCATTCCTGCAGGTGCTAATAGAATGCATTTGTAAAGGATTCTGCGGATTGGGCTGTATTATCCTCTGGCCCAGGGGCTTTGAAGGATTCCACCTCGGTCTTGAGAAGTGCAAAGTTGGCTTTTGAGAAATTCTTTACAGTTATTTCCTTGGCTGGGGGTGGGGACAGGATATGGATGTCCAGGGAAATTTGTTTATGGTCTGATCTTACCAACGAGGGGTTTACCTCTGGTGTGGAACATAGAGTCCCCATGTTGGTGATGACCAGGTCCAATATGTTGTTCCCTCTTGTGGGAGTGGTGACCAGTTGTTCCATTGCATTAGAGTTTATAAATTCAAGGAACCGTTGGGCGAAGGTGTTTGGGCTTGAGAAGTTTTCCCAGTCAATGTTTGGGTAGTTGAAGTCACCCAATAACATAGTGTTTGGAGAGACCTTCATATTCTCCAGTGTTCTCAGGAATGCCAAGTGGGGTTCCTGTAATAGGGAGAGTGTTCTGTAGCAGGCTACAAACTGAAAGGCAGTTTTGCCCGCTGTTAGTTGCACATGGATGGTTTCCGATGCTTCGTGCAGTGCCACTAACCTGGAGGTGTAGGTATCTTTGATGAATATAGATACTCCCCCTTCTTTTGTGCTTCGGTCCAAGTTTTGGGGCCGAAACGCATGGTATGAGTTATAACCTGGTAGTGCTGGGGTGCTCTCAGGAGCCTTGAACCAGGTTTCTGTTACTGCACAGACATCGATTTTCTCCATACTGAGGAGTCTCGAGTGAGTGCATTTTGAGGTTTAGACTTCTGGCATTGAGTAGCATTACCTTTAGTTTTTTTATCTTTGGGTTGTCTATGGAGGTGGGTTTGTCCTTTGAGCCTTGCCTAAAAAAGGCACTATGGGGGTGGCAAGAGCCTTGGCCAGTATACAAAAGCCTAAGGGTGACAGGTGCAAGCCGTCCCTAGCGAAGCAACGTGGCTTGTTGAGCATGTCATCCCAGGCTGACAGACACTGGATCCCCTTTGAATGACACCAATACTTCAGCCAATTGTTGAAACTGATCATTTTGTCTTTATACTGTGGCATCATTCTTGGTGAGGGCAAGATGCTACTCAAGGTCAGGGTCATACCAGCCTGGGCTACATGGTCAGAGAGCTCCTCTATGTCTCTTTTCATGTATTCCGGGGAGGTACGTCTCAGGTCATTCACACCAGCATGGACAATGACGGAGTCATACTTGTACTTGCTTTGGAGTGACCTGAGTGCTTGCATTATGTGTCAGATCCTGGCACCCAACAGGCAGATTACAGTGACCTTCTCCTTGTTCAGTCTGGTGAGCGGGACGTCAGTGTGCCGGACAATAGAGTCCCCTATAACAAGTGTATTTGGTGTGTTGTTTGGCCGTAAGGGCTGTGACTGTGAGGCACACTGATTTTGTGAAATATGTGATTTGTGGGTATTGTTGAGGGGTGGCTATTGCTTGGATATCTGCTTAGGAGGTCTTTGCTGTTTAGGCAGATTTTTATTTAGAGCCTCCGAGTATGTTTTTGTGTGTTTATGTGTTGGGTATGCAGATGCAATAGGTCTGTGTGAGACTGGATTTGTGGTGTGGGTGGTTACCTTTTCCTCCTGACTGACTGTGCCAGTCTTGGGTTGAGAGAGCTCTGCCTCCAGTTTGGCTGTGTAACTGCATCTCTCACATGTATTAGAGTTTGTTGGAAGGAGGGGAGGGTTGTCTGTATACATAAGACAATTGTAACATTGCTTCAAAATTCCCCGATTCACCAGCTGGACTGTAGAGTAACCTTGAAACTGATCCTTGGACATACCAGATTAGTATAGGGAACTGGTTTTTTACTGATCAGATTAGGGAAGGGAACTGATTTTTCACTTGATCAGGAAGGGCCAATCAGGAGTCTAATACTTATGAGAAGTCAAGGAGGGTGTAGTGCTTTAGTTAGTTAGTGTTTCCTTATAAGAGCTGAGCAAGTGCAGGGCATTAGAAAGAGAATAGAGTGATTACTTTGAGAGTTTGAACAGTTCTAAGGGAAAAAGAGAAGAGCAGACTTTGTGGAGCCTGGAATAGTTTAAACCATTTTCTTTAATACCTCTTCTGCCTTAATACCAAATAAATTATCTTGCTGCAAAGGAGCATCCAATAATTTTGCCTTAACAAGATCTGGTAAATTTTGTTCTTTTAACCAAGCATGTCTTCGAATCACAGATCCTGTAACTGCTGCTCTACAAGAAGCTTCTAATGAATCAATTGCAAAGTATGCTTTCCCACTTGTTCAGCTGCATGCAATAAATCCTGCATTTCCTTATAGTCAGGTTGTTCTGCATTTGTACTCATTTTCTGTTTTAATTGAGACAGTAAGTATTGTTGATATTTAAGCATGTGAAACTGGCAATTTAGAGCCCTCACTGCTAAAGTTGCAGAGGTGTAAACTTTCTTTCCCCATCAGTCTAATGCTCTAGAGTCCCTATCCGAGGGAACTGGATTCTTAGCCGTGGAAGCCTCAACCCGTTTGGGACCCTGGGAAATAGTTTCTGGTTCTGCAACAGGGTTTTTATAAAGAAATTTGTGAGGGTCAGGGACTCTGTAGTACCTGTCTGGCTTGACTGGAGCTGGTGGTAAAGAATCAGGATTTAAACTAGATTCAGAGAACACATCATCCACAATGTCCAACACTGGCGGAATAGCAAGGGGCCTGTGCTGAGGCAGTAAAAAAAAGTCTCTGAGCCTTTTCTTGGATTCTGAGTAAACCTGGCCCTTCCAATGGAAATGCTCCCTCATGGTATTTAAAGTTTCCCCAAAAGAATAATCCTCAGGAGGAGAAGCTGAAGGAATTGATTCTTCAGCATCAGAATCCTCATGGGGGGTAAAGAATATCCCTAGTCTGAAGATGAATCAGAATATATTGAAACCTGGTCAGAGGAATCATAATCTGTATCCTGCCTAGGCCTTTTATCAGGAGGGGGATGGGAACCCCTGATCAGAGTTATCAAGTCTTCGGCCATCTTGAGCATCTGTTTTTTAGGCATGAAGGCCTGTCCAGGTGAATGCTGTACTTGCTTCTTTGTCTTTAATGCATTTTTAGTCTTGGCTGTAGTTGCAAGGGTAAGTTGAGTAGGCCTGAAAACACCCTCAGAAGCCGATGCCTGCTCAGCGGCTCCGGACCCATCTGAAGGGTTAATCTCTATTGGCCCAACACCTTGAGTATCCAGAGGCCTAGGCACCTCCACATGGGAATCGGTCACGGCCTGTGGTTCTGAGGTAGCGGGTGTCAGGTGCTGCAAAAGCGCCTCACTGAAAACTGGCGAACCGGCGACTGGCCTAGAAGAGGCTTTGTCGTCAGTTTTGGGCCTTGGATGCCTTTCCTTATCTTTATCTTTGTGTTTTTTGTGCATTCCGGATGTCAGTTGTTCCGACGGCATTGTATAATTAAATCTTCGCCCAAAGTAATGGAGAGCAAAATCAAACCGATGTTTAATAGTGCGTTTGTTAAATCTAGCACAAAACTGACAACTAGTGACGTTGTGATCTGGGCCTAGGCATGGAATACAGTAAGAATGAAAATCCTTATGAGGTATTTGCTTCCCACAAGAAATACAATTATTAACTTTTACTGACATCGGTCTGAGGCAAGAAAAAGTTTCCCCAATGGGGTACTTAGCTTTATTGTAGACTTCGGTTCTGAAATCGAATTTGAAATCTCAGGAGTCGGCCGACCGGCACTTGCGAACTGCTTTTGCTTCAGGTACTGTGCGGCAAGAAAGACTGAAGAAAATGGCATCAGCTGCTTCTTATATACCCCTGGCGCACTGACGTCAGGGAAGAGGTGACAGCAACCGATGCCGGACTAAGACTTTGGAACTCGGGCCGACTGCGGGCCCACCTGATGGCAGGATAACCCAAGTGTAATAACTGCAGCAGTGAAACACGATGAACATCCACATTGCAAAGTATGCTTTCCCACTTGTTCAGCAGCATGCAATAAATCCTGCATTTCCTTGCTCTCAGGACATTCAGAGCTTGTAAGCATTTTCTGTTTTAGCAAAGACATTAGGTATTGTTGATATTTAAGCATATGAAACTGGCAGTTTAAAGCCATTACAGCTAAAGTAGCAGAGGTGTAAACTTTTTTCCCCCATCTGTCCAGTGCTCTAGAATCCCTATCAGAGGGAACAGGGTTTTTTGCAGTGGAAGCCTTGACCCCTTTGGGACCCTGAGAAATAGTTTCTGGATCAGCAGCAGGGTTTTTATACAGAAATTTATGAGAATCTGGAACCCTGTAGTACCTATCTGGCTTTACTGGTGCAGGGTGTAAAGAGGCATAAGTCAAATTGGATTCAGAAAAAACATCATCAACAATATCTAGTACAGGGGGGGATAGCAAGAGGCCTGTGCTGAGGCAATAAAATAAAGTCTCTGAGCCTTTTCTTGGATTCTGAATAATCCTGGCTCTCCCAATGGAAATGTTCCCTCATGGTGTGCAGGGTTTCCCCAAAAAAGTAGTCCTCAGGAGGAGAGGCTGAAGGGATAGATTCTTCAGCATCAGAGTCCTCATAGGGAGGAAGAGAATATCCCTGTTCTGAAGAGGAATCAGAAGAAATAGAAACCTGATCAGAGGAGTCATAGCCAGTGTCTTGCCTAGGCCTTTTATCAGGAGGGGGATGGGAGCCCCTGATCAAAGTAATTAGGTCCTCGGCCATTTTGAGCATCTGTTTCTTTGGCATGGATGACTGTCCAGGAGAATGCTGTACTTGTTTCTTTGTCTTTAAAGGTGTTTTAGACTTTGCCTTGGCTGCTGAAGAGGTCTTGATAGTAAGCTGTGTAGGTCTGAAAACACCCTCAGAAGCCGATCCCTGCTCAGCGGCTCCGGACCCATCTGAGGGAATTGTTTCGGTAGGCCCAATACCTTGAGTTTCCAGAGGCCTAACTGTCTCCACGTGGGAGTCGGAGGTGGCCTGTGGCTCTGAGGTAGCGGGTGTCAGGGGCTGCGAAAGCACCTCACTGAAAACCGGCGAACCGGCGACTAGCCTAGAAGAGGCTTTGTCGTCGGTTTTGGACCTCGGATGCCTGTCTTTTTCTTTGTCCTTGCGCTTTTTATGGAATCCAGTCATCAGTTGTTCCGACGGCATTATATAGTTAAACCTTCGGCCAAAGTAATGAAAATCAAAATCGAACCGACTCTTAATATTGCGTTGGTTGAATCTAGCACAAAACCGACAACTAGCAATGTCGTGGTCAGGGCCTAGGCAAGGAATACAGTAAGAATGAAAATCCTTATGAGGTATTTGCTTCCCACCAGAAATACAATTGTTAACTTTTACTGGCATCGGATTGGAGCAAGAAAAAGTTTCCCCAATGGGGTACTTAGCTTTAAAGAAGACTTCGGATCTGAAATTCAAATTTGAAAATCTCAGGAGTCGGCCGACCGGCACTTGCGAACTGCTTTTGCTTTGGGCACCACACGGCAAGAAAGACAGAAGAAAATGGCGTCGGCTGCATCTTATATACCCCTGGCGCACTGACGTCAGGGAAGAGGTGACAGCAACCGACGCCAGACCAGGACTTTGGAATTCAGGCCGACTGCGGGTAGCCTGCCAGCAGGATAACCCAAGTGTAATGACTGCAACAGTGAAACACGATGGACATCAATATATAAGCTGTAACTTTCAGTACAAAAAACATCTAGTTTATCAATATTCATTTTGGAAACTTAAACTTTATAAATTTTTACAGTACAGAACTTATAAATAACATAGGTTCATAGGTTGGTACTGTGCTATCTGCCCGAAGGCATATATTAGCCCAGCCACTTTGTGCGGTATTCACCGCCCCTTTAGTAGTTCCCTAGACCCTTGTACTAGCAGCTAGTACCCTTGGCCCCTATCTAGTAGTGCTGCTGGTGTGATCATAAAAGTAATGTGAACTTGCAGTATAATTTTTTAACTAAGAAGCTCTGCATAGGATACCACGCCTTCAGGGAACTACTATTACATTCTTTCTCTTTCACTTTTTAAGGAAAAGTTTCAACAATATCTAACTTTGAATGTGATTCAGACAGGTTAATTTATACTATGCTGGAAAATGCAATTCAAAGACAGCTTCAATTGCAATGAGGAAGACCTCATTACTGGCTTATCTGCATGTTTCTGAATTAATTAAGAGTTTTTCTACTAGTGCTAAAACCACAACGAAGCATCATACATCTTAACTGTCCAGAAGTTTCCAGAACATCCCTGATGTAGCCTCATACACCTGCTGTGTCCCTTGTAAAATTTGAAATATTCCAGCAAATCACAGAGGGATGCTGTCATTCAACAATGACAAATGTTAAAAGTTTCATACTTTTTATTGTCTCAGAAATGCATATTGATGCAAACCTTGTTATTTTATTAACTTTTTAAGAGAATTTAGAGTAATATTTAAAAATTGTCCAAGATATCAGCCATTTGACCCCCTGTATTTTTGGCTTTGACCAAAATCTTAAATAACAAGGGCCGTGTGGGAAGACAGTGCTGTTTTGGCACCATCTAATTGAGGGGGACTGGACAAGAGCTCAGAAAGAGTGTCCTTATTGGCTAGCTTGAATTAAAAGGGTTATTTCTATTTTTATTTAAGCCCTGCATTTGCGCTTGTTTGTATGTAGTGCACCATTGCACACTAGCACATAGCGGTGGTTATCATTGGCGGCTATAGACGCAAATGTTTTGCTTGTTAAATTTTCCCTTAGCATTTTGCTTGTGGTCCTTGAAAGGTTTTCCACAGTCCTGCTCTACTGCCAGGTGGAACACTAAGCCTAGCATCAGAGTTACCAACACACCTCTCACACAGTAGTTATTCCTAAGTGTGTCCTCTTTTCCAGACCATATAAATTTACCTAACACTATGGATGGACAATTCCCCACAGTTTCTTCAGCTAGCTTGGTCAACATGAGCATCTTGAGGCAGTGCAGCAACTGCCTCATGTTCACCGACAACCCTCTACTCCTAGTCCCACAAACTCAATATGTGAGAGATGCAGCTATATTAACAACCTTGAATCCATGCTTTCTCGCACACCAGTTAGTGCATATGAGAATGAGTGGTTTGTCAGCATGCGCACCTCACCTCCTACTCCACCCAAATCCCCATCACACATACCTACATATGCGGAGGTCCTCTCCAGAAACATGCCTAAACACCAGACACCTCCCAAACACAAGCCCACTACACATAATACTCCCTCTGCAGAACACAATACATATAGTAGCTCTTGCACCAGTGTCTTACCTTTCAAGCCCTTATAGAAAAACACAAAACCAAACATATTAGTCATAGGTGATTCCATCATGAGACACACAGCAATCCCTCTCACCAGGCTGGACAAGGAGAAGATCACTGTCAGCTGTCTGTCAGGTGCTAGGATCCACCATATCACACATGCACTCAAGTCTCTCAAAAACAGGTACTGTTATGACTCTGTCATAGTCCATGTTGGTGTGAATGACTTTAGATGTACCTCTTTGGACTATATGAAGAGAGACATGACTAAGCTTTTGGACTATGTGTCTCAGGCAAGTATGTCCCTACCCTTAAGCAGCATTTTACCTTTACCTAGGATGATGCCTCAATACAAACAGAAAATAATTGACTTCAATGATTGGCTTAGTTTCTGGTATCATTCTAAGGGGATACAGTATCTGTCAGCCTAGGATGAAATGATCGGCAGGCCTTGATCCTATGCCAGAGACAGTCTTCATCTGTCATCCCTGGGATTTTGGCTACTGGCTAAGGCTCTTACCACCCGCATAGTGCCTCTTTTTGGCAATGTCTCAAGAACAAAATTCCCAACATAAAAACAACCTCAATGTTATGCTGCTAAATGCTAGGAATCTCAACATGAAACTGCATTCACTGGAAGCAGTCTTCACCTTAGAAGACTTAGACGTTTGTGCAGTCATGCAGACTTGATTCAAGGCTGTGGAGAGCACCCAAACCAAACCAGGCTACACCTCCTTCCACACTTTCAGACCACAAACTGAAGGTGTGGAAAATTAAAAGAGGTGGAGTATTGATATTTATTAAAGATAAAAACACCTCCAAATTGGTTAAACAGTTTGATTCCCTGGAGATACTTCAGGTGAAATTAACTGTTGATAGGACACCTATTCAAGTCATTGCCAGCTACAGGACCCCCTGCATCAATCAGAACACCCACTCTGTGTATTTGAATCAACTTGAGTCTGTCAAGATACATCAGAACACCCTGGTTTTGGATTACTTTAACTATTCATCCAATGACCGGGTAAATTACTCATGCTCTAGCTCACTTGCCCAAAGGTTCCTTGACTTCATTAACTCAAATGCCCTGGACAAGCTGATTGAAACCCCCACAAGGGGTGTCAATATCCTGGATCTGGTGTTTACCAATATGGGGATCACTGCAGCGCCCCCACTGTGAGGTCTTCCCTGGTGAGATCTGACCACAGATCAGTCTCATTTGAAGTAACTATCCATCAGCAACTAAACTAAAAAACTTCCCCAAAGCAAATTATAACCTCTTACGGGATGGTATAAATAGCTTTACTGCACCACTTGCCTCAGATGGAACTGGCAACTATGCTGTTCTACACCAATGTTTTATACAAACACCCGTATAACTGCATTGACTTGGCTGTACCTGATAGGACCAAAACAAGCTCCTCAAGGAAGAGCAAACCTGCCTGGTGGACAACTGCCATTAATGGGCTTTACAATAGGAGGAAGAAATTGCTATCTAACAGTAAGAAGGAGCACGCCCTTAACTGGAAACACACCCTCGTTAGCTTATACAAGCAAATAAGACTTCTTGAGAAGTCCTCCAAAGGAAACTATGAATACAAATTAGCTTTCTCAATTAAGGACAACCATAAGCCATTCTTTAGTTACATCCATAACCTAAAAGGAAAGGCCCAGATTTGTGCTGAACTGGTGGTTAATGATACCACCACAGATATACTGAGCCTGTGGACATAGCTAACCTGTTAGTCAACAGATTCTGTGAAAACTTCGTTCCCCTGTCCCCCACCACATGGGTCTATATTATGAAAGCGAAAAACCCTATGAGTGAATACCAAAATATCGACCCCTATACTGCGAAACAAGAAAATCCCAAACGCACTAAACAGTGAAAAAAAATTGAACTGTCATAGTCGGCCAACCCGACCACTACCTATATACTACCTACCCAAATAAAATAAATAAATCACATACATACACTAACCAAACCCTACTTCTAACCTAAAGTAAAGCACAAAACCCTCCTTCTAACCTGACATTAAACTCCACAAACACAACTAACTATGCACTTTTCTTAACCCCTCCCTAACCCTAAGGTCCGTAACTACCGCACACGTCCCCTACAGACATACACCCAAACAAAACAAATAATCCATATACATACATTTAACAAAACCCTACCTCCAACACTACTAAACTCCACATACAAAACTATCTATGCACTATCCTTATCCCCGCCTTAACCTTAAGGTCCGTAACTACTGTAGATTTCCCCTACGAAAATATACACAAACAAAATAAATAACCTACATACATACATGTAACAAAACCCTACCTCTAACCCTACACTAAATCTAACATACATTACTTATCTAAGCACTTACCTTAACCTGCACCCTATCCTAAACTCCGTAACTATCCAAAACTTACCTTATGCAGCTAATCCACAAACGGGCCAACCATGGAAATTCGATATTTCCATTTTTGCAGTTTTTGACTTTCGCTTCCACTTCGCGCTATATGGTTTGATGTTTACGTATTCATGTAAACATCTTTTCCCTCTCGTAATATAGACCCCCCACCACACATACATCAAGACATCCCCACCACCTGTCCTCTACCTTGTATCTCTAAAGATCAGGTCATAAATGCCCTCTCTAAGGCCAAAAACACAGCATCTATGGGACCTGGTAACATCCCAGGTTGCATCCTACATGGGCTCAAACAAGAATTAGAAACACCACTGGGTACTCTTTTCAATCATAGTCTAAGCTTCATCCCAGCTGAATGGGAAATGGCCACCATTATCCTCTTGCACAAAAGTGGTGCTTCCACTGACCCCAGGAACTAGAGACCTATCAGCCACTAGCCTTATCTTCAAGGCCATGGAGTGAATCATCATGGACCTTATCAATAAAAATATAGGTAATCTCCAAGCATTTGACCCTACTCAGTTTGGATTTGTCAAACGGAGATCATGCCTGTTAAACCTGGTGGTCTTCTTTGAGACAGTCACTAAGACACTGGATGAGGGGAAATCTGTGCATGCAGCCTACCTAGACTTAGCCAAGGCTTTTGACACTATTCCTCACTCAGGCATCATTGACAAACTCAACCAGCTAAGTATCAACCCTTATATTGTTAGATGGGTCATTAACTGCCTCACTGATAGAACCCATATAGTCAAAATAGGGGAATCCACCTCCAACAGCACACCTGTAACCAGTGGTGTTCCACAGGGATCAGTGCTGGGACCTCTACTGTTTGCAATCTATTTCTCCGAAGTACAAGCTAAAACTAAAAGTCTGTGGCTGTCAAAGCTTACCGATGACTGCAAACTTGGAGCAGTCATGGAATCTCCAAATGATGTCAACATCCTACAAGAGGGTCTTACACAAACAAATGATTGGTGCCAAAGTCATGGCCTTAATCTCAATTAAAAAAATCTATTAACATCCTTTTCGGTAAGTGTGATGTCCTGCTAACTACCACATCAATAACATCCTAAATATGCACTCAGGGGTGAGAGACCTGGGCACACAGGTTGACAGCAAACTTACCTTTGATCATCATGTCTCCATAGCTGTAAGAAGGGTATTCTGTAGTGCTCATTTCATAAGTAAGGGCATTGCATCCAGAAAAAAAAGAAGTTAAAACTTCTCTGTACTCTTTCCTCATCTGGCCAATACAACACCCCTTTTGGTATGTACCTTTCCAAGCACCTGCAGCAATTGGAGAGATCACAAAGGTTCCTCACAAGGAAAATTCAAGGTCTTCAGCATCTGTCCTATGTGGATTGTCTGAAATCACCATCACTTTATTCTGTTTCATACAGACTTCTCAGAGGTGATTTATGCCTTGCATATAAGGCAATCTTGACCCTGCTTTATTGGAAATGCTGCATATCCACAAGTCAAATGGTACATGGGTTACTCACTCTAAAGACCTTAACCTGGTATGGGACATTAATAGAACCTGCTGGAGGGACATATTTGTCTCCCAAGGTTACCACACCTTTGGAATGAACTTCCACTTCATATCAAACAGAGCAACTCATTGGCCCTCTTCAAACACAATCTGGATGTTTGGATGGGTAACCATAAATTCACCACGGGGGGGGGGGGTTCCTGTGTCCCTCTTGGACAGGGGTTATTGGTGATAATCATGGAAATAAGTGTAGAACTTGGCTAAGCTTGTAAGAGCCCTAGGGGCATTAGCCTAGTTACTTCCTATGATCCTATGATCCTATGATAAGACTGCATACATATGTGCTGACCTCACCAGATCCAAACATAGAGAAACTTTTAAAACATGAAGAGAACAAATCTAAGATGACTCCCTGCTTAGATTAGCAAAAGCATATTGGTATCAAGCAGAAATGGAAATCAAACCAAAGCAGACAAAAATCAGGCAGCAACTGAATGTTCCAAAACAACAAAAGAAAGAATATAAGGAGAAGGATCAGATAAGAAGGCAAGAAATGAAGAAAGGCATAAATATAGTTGCAAGTACAGAAAACTCCTGGAACAACCTCATGTTAATCAGAATCTGATGCAGGAATGGTTAAGAAGAGGTGAGTTTAAACCAAAAGATGAAAGCTTAATATAAGTTGCACAAGGCAGTTGACTGTGTACAAGTTGGTTTACAAGGTTCATTGAACATTTGAGAGAAACATGCAAATGCTGGTTGGGTAAAACAGAACAGAAAACAGTCGCACATCTTGTTGCTGGGTGTTATACACTAATGTCATAGGGCCAGTATACTGAAAGGCATAGTAATGTGGCAAGACTGTTTGTTGTATTGGAGATTGTGCAAACGTTAACAATACTGAAGTACCTGAGAAGCATTGGAAACATAAGACACAAAGCATTATAGAGTAGGATGAATTTTATATAACAAAGGATGACCCATTACCAGCAGCTGAAAAACTAGATGAGAGAAAACCAGATATAGTAATCAATGAAAAGAAGACAACAGTAGCATTGATCATTGAAATTGCTACACCCAGTGATTACAACGTCTTATGTACAGAGAGTGTTAGATTAGGGACTTCCATTTTAAAGTAGTTATTAGACATCAGACAGGCTAAAGGGTAAAATAAATTGTGTTTCATTTACACATAAAAGACAGTTAAGCAGAAAGAAAAAATAACCTTGCTGGTCAAGCATGAGAGACAGTTATTAGAAAGGAAAGATAAGCATAAAGTGTGTAAAAAATAAATACAGCATGTTCTTTTCTCAAGGGAAAGATACAATCTTGCCAGCTACAGAATGTTCCTTAATGGAATGTTAAATAAAGCACATACGAGACAAAGCCTGAGACCAAGGTTAGGAGAAGTAAATAAGGAAAATTACTGGACTGAAGCAATATAATATGTTGTGTTCAGGATAGCAATTCAGTTAAGGTTAGTGTTCATTCAACCTGTTACTTCAGAGAAGATTATAAACAATTGAGCCCGAGTACAGAAGACTGGTCAAATAAAGACTATATTAGTTTACGTTGTTCAGGACAATCAGAATATGGCATGCAATAACTTTAAGCACTAATTGTTTATCAGCACTGATAATGAAGACAGTATTCGGATATTGTGAACATCTAATAAATCCTTATTAAATGAACTACAGTGTTTGGAGACTTCATTCTGAAAAGTACACTAGACTTGGTCCATAAAGGAGAGACTGGCACCTGTTCAGCATGAGCTTGAGTAATTAACAGATAAAGACTTTTTGTTCTCAGCTTCATTACAGTGTTTCCAGCTAATTACAGTACAGTACAGTCTTATCAATTCTTACAATGGCACCTACTCTAGAGAATCAAAAAATCAGAGGCAGTTGTAGTGTGTAACCCTTTCAAATCCAGTTTCCAGTGCAGCATATATATTTTCTTAAGTTCACAGTAACTATTTTCCAAGTCAATACAGCAAAAGTACTATGGACATTTCAACAGCACTCTGGAGGCTTTCCAGCTGAGAGGCCCCAGTAAAGGCAATCAATGGTGCTATAGACCACCCTTTGAGTAAAGGTATCATTCATTTCCAAACTTGGTCACACTATGTGTGTTCTACAAACATCTACAGAATAGCAGTGTTTCATTCAGGTACAGCAGTCTACATAGCAATTATTTCGAACAGCCTAATCAGCAAACAGAAACAGCTGCAAAAAGACTTTTCAGTAAAACAGGACTACTTCATGCAGAAAATGGACACAGCACACATATACTCGATGCAGCTGTTAATCAAAGTGCACAGTAACAGTATTTATTTCAGAAAAGCCTCAAACAACTTCAGCAGACCAGTATTAAATCAAAGCAGTGTTCCTTCAAAACATAAAATAAATTATCCAGTTAATTTGAATGCTGCAGTAGTATAGTGGTTAGTGCTGTCACCTCACAGGAAGAGGTTCTCTGGTTTGATTCTCAGCTGGGGGGTGCCTTCTGTGTGGAATCTGCATGTCCTCCCTGCATTTGTGTGAGTTTCCTCTGGGTGCTCCGGTTTCCTCCCACATTACAAAGATGTGTGTCTGGAATATTTTCCCCAGGCCTCCACTGAAAAATGGCTCATTCCAAGTCGGACTTCCCCAGCAAACAAATGTTAAATAAATATACAGCTATCTCCATGAACTTTCAAGTTTCCAGTGTGATGTCACACAGCCAAGAAGCAAAAAAGGTTAATAAGCTACAGACAACAGCTCACATTCTTCCAAGACCATAAAGTTATGTAAGACTTTATATGCATTTATAGTTAACAGCTCAAAAAAGTTAAAATTTGTCAGTAAAAGTCATTTCCATACCTGTTGTATAAACATGTCAAGTAATACTGCTACAGTTAAAACATCAGTAAATATTTGGTTTAAGTTTAAAAATGTTCCCTTAAAGTTAAAGGTTATTAGTTCAAGAATGTTAAATATTTCTAAACGTAAAAGGGTTAAACCACATTAAATTTAATTAATCCTTGTGTAAATGCTTCAGCACATAGAATTCAAAATATAGATGTATGTTGCAGTATTGCACATACAAATGTCAACACAGTCAACATACATAACATGCAGGCAATGTCTCAAGTTCACATTACTTCATCTAGTTTCTTATTTTCAGAATCAAGTGCAATGTTTGCAGTGAGGGGAGATAAGAGGAATCAGAGTGCAGATTTTAGTAAAGTAAATTCCAGTATAACTCAAGAACATACTTCAGTGCTAAGTAAAATAATGCATTCCATAGCTATCTGTAAAGATCAGAGCATCAATCTGTCATTGTTTAAGGTTAAAAGAAATAACAATAGTTCATTGTTTACAGACAAATCAATTTCAGTAAACACAGATCTTTATTAAAAGATACAAATGCATTTTATCAGAATTTAAAAGGTCAACGATTACATCAGCTAACAGTTCAAAATGTAGCAGCTCTGTACTAGGTATAGACGTCATTGGAGTTATACTTCATTGACAAGATTTGTGCAAATGTACAGATTTTAAAGACTTGGTTATGACAGGAACATGCAGATTAATGGGTTAAAGATAAAATAAAGTGCTCAGAAACACATATTGGGTGTGGCCAGTTAGAAAAAAAAGGTAAGCATATACCTCTATGTCTTGTAAGGTATATCAGAACTAATAGTCAAATTAATTCACAGAGTAAAGGGTTTACAGTTACAGACTTGGCAAATTATATTTTTGTATTATTGTTTTGTTTAGCAGTCATTAGTTAAGAGCTTTGTATTAAAGTGTTGCAATGCATAAACAATATCATAATACAGAGACAAAATAATGTTTGCTAGTTTACAGAAAATAAAATTTAAAGTCAATGCTACATTATAAAGTAACAACACAGTTAAAAAGTCAGATCCTATGTATAAAAGAGTACATTATGTAATCAGTTTAAGACTGTATATGTTTCATATGGAGATGGCAGTCTGCCAAGCACATCAGCTCAGATTACAGCCAGCCTAGCAAACTGAATTAAAGACAGTGCTATCCATTTAATGCATTTACAGTTTTATTATTTATCCCAAAAAATGTAGATAGTAATAATAAATTCTTGCAGCATTCAGTACAACTGGAAAGTTAAATGACATCAGCTAAAGAAATGGTTATGGTAAAAAAAGTGGGTGAAGTTTCACTCACAGAACAGAAAGTTAAAATTTAAGGGTCACAAGACAAAATGTAGAAAGTTAAATAGTTAAAATTATTTTTATATAGGTGCATAAATGCACAGTGTTACATTACTGTTTAGCTTCATTTGAGATTATCAGTTTTACATACTTGCAAGAGTTTATTAGCAGTAAATGTTTATTTCATGCAAAAATGTAAATACAGTCAGCACAGTAAGCAATGCAATCAGTTTATAGTTGTTAAAGCTGTAAATGTTTATTTCATGCAAACAAATGTAAATAAGGTCATGGCAATAAGCAATATTATAACTGTTAAATATGTATTTTAAGGGCCTAATACTAAATACAATCAAGAACTTTAGCCACCTAGCCTTGCACAAGAAATGAAAAGAAGAGGTTTAAAAGGCCTAACTACTTCAACATTAAAGCAGGCTTTCCTTTACCTCATCAGTGACTGGGACAATGCAAAGTAAATTTTGGCAAGAGCTGTGGTGTAAAAGTTGACTGTCTATGTGTTTCAGTTATTTCTTCAATGTTTGTTTAATGTTAAAATATATGAGTTAAAGCAAGTATGTATGTTTTCAGACAGTTATTTAACAGCACTAGTTTTCAGTCTATATATATTCAGACAATCAAAATATTCTCATGTTTTCAGACAACTGTACAATAGTACTAGTTTTCAGTCTATCTATGTTCAGACAATCAAAATGTTCTCATGTTTTCAGACAATAGTACTAGTTTTCAGTTTATCTATGTTAAGACAATCCCCAAGATTCAATACATTTTGTATAAGAATAAAATTATTCTTGTACGGAGTGGCTCATGTCCATATAGCACAGCAGCGCACCTTGCATATTCATGAAGGCGAGCTGCTGTACTACTTATACAGACATGAACCATGAATGAATGTTGCGGGCATGCCCAAGTAGTACACGGATAATGAACACACCACCCTGCACTCAGAAAGTGCCATACAGCACTTTCTAAATTAATCTGGCATAATATTAGAGGTTAACTCTAACAGTATGCCAGTATTTCAGTGTCCACAGATAATGAAATGAAATAATGATCATTGCAGTGTCCGCATACGCTGAAATAAACATCAGCAACAAGAAAGCAATTCAGGGGCTGTGTGACAGGTTCTGTGACACACCCCATGCATTGCCAAAGTGCCGTATGAAAACTCTACAACCTGCTAAAGCAGGAAATGTGTGCAAATGTACAAATAATGGGGGATAAATCCCTCAAAAGGGATACATCACAGATATTGCTCATGAAACTTACAAAGTTGATAGAAAACAGATCATGCATTAGCATGAATTACCTAAGGGTAAAAATCTGAAAGCAAATGTATGCCAATATTCCCTAACAGCAGTGAAAATATTATTAGCACAGAGCTAGGCTGACACCATACTATTGTATCTGTTAATATTTATTTGTTAATACAAATTCTTGCCAAACAGTTAATATTGTCAGAGTTATTTCAATTCTATTATAACACAGCTGGACAGACTAATGCACACTCAGTGATAGACATTACTAAAGAGTGAAACATACTGTCCATTTTATATACTCTTTTCAACCAATGTTATTTTTAATGTCCTTGTGACTTGTTCGTCTGGTTTCTGTTTGTGTCATGAAAAAGACCATGGGTTATTTCTAGCCTGGACAGTTTCTGCTGAAATGACAAATATGTCCTTCTTTGGTTATTTTCTTCCTTACTGTTTCTGAAGACTTCACAAAAAGTCTCTCCATGTCATCTTTGTGTCACTTGAAGTGTCTCTATTTTATTTCATTTATTTCTGCATCTGAAAGCTCACAGAAAGTCAACTTCCTTTCTTCTATAACAAGATGCCTTTACAGTAAGCCCACAGCTATATGTCATTAATATCTAAGCTGAACATTTACAAGAAATAAAAGGTGACTTAACTGTTCTTGCAAAGCAAGCCATATTTTCTTTTACTGCAAACACAGTATAATTTTGGGGAAAGCATTTTAATTTATACAATCTCTATCAAGCAGTGCATGTGGACAAAGCCACAAATAATTGGGGGAAAAACAATAAATTAGGGACACATCTGAAAAATTGCCCTCACACACTTAGAATGTTAATAAAAAACAGGATATGTATTAGCAGGAGTCCCTGAAGGATAGAAGCCTGAAAACAAATGAATGCCATTATTTCACAATTGCAGTCCACAATGAGTTGTGAGAACACCACAAGGCTCACTTATATAACATAATTATACAATAATAATATATACTTTTTCTTTCCTAGGCTGAGGAGTGTTTAAGCGTAGCTTAGCAGGTGTGCACTTTATGGCCCTTTGCTTACCAAAGCTTAACATCTCATAGTAGATAAAAGCAAATATACAGGTGAAATTTCCAAGCCAAGATAGTGTAGTGGTTAGAGTCCTGGCTTTACGTGCAGGTGTTCACAGTTCAAAAACCAAGACAGGCAACTTATTTTTCTATGGGAAAGTAGTGTTAAAATTATTTTTGTAAACTTAAATTATGTAGCAACTGTTTTTTGTCAACCAGGGTAGTGTACCAGGTACAAAAGTGAGGTGTCAGTCTAGAAAAGTTGTGAAACTCCCATATAAACACAAGTGCCTCATACAGTATAGTCACACAAGAATATAATGTAATGAAAGCACATAGGTGGAATGTCATCAAAGGTAAACATAAAATTACATGTCAGTAATGATGAATCAATCCCACAATCTTTATACTCTATAAAACGAAATCTGAGTAATGCTAAGTAGTGCTCAGCTATGCTAAGCTGGTTTAAGCATTGCTTAAATATAAATGCTAAGCAATACGTAGCCCAGCTAGGTGGATTTGTGCAATGGTAAGCAGTGCTCAACATCTAACCCTTTAAGCACTGCCAACCTTAGCTAAGCGGGTGTGCACATAACTTAGCTTAGCTCAGCATATTCAAAATGGTCCAATGATGACAAAGGGGGGAATTTGGCTCTATTTAAACCTTGCAGGCAAGAACACAACCACAACCAGTTGTAGCTCATCTTTACAGGCACTATGGCTGGTGTAGGAGAGGGATCACGTTTTTGGGCGCAATGCTTTGGCATTCAGGAGTCTAGGGTCATGGCTGGACTCCTAGTGAAAGACCATGAGGAGAGACTGCTGCAGGGTCAGTACCAGGGCTCCCAATAGAAAGTGGAGGTCTGGGACTGTCTTGTACGTGATCTCACCAGTGCTACTGGCATCCCTCAAACTGGTGAGCAGGTCTGGCACCATTTTGCTGACCTCAAGCATAGAAAGAGGGAGCTCTTGGACCAGTGGACCCAAGACACATGGGCACAGAATGTTCCAGAAGTGTGTAAGTATCAGTATCAATTAGTATTTACCAAAGTCCAGCCTGCATATGTGATTGATAGGTATACATAAATGTTTCTTTATTTCCTGTACAGCTGCAGATGAGAGGCCTGTGGACATAGACACCCATGCAAGCAGGTTGCTAAGGCTGGACCAGGAGACTGGTGAGTACAAATCTAGTGTGTAGTATTCAGGGAAAATAAATAGAAAGGAGTAGAATGTCAACTGCCAGTAGGTTAAAATGTGCACTGTGTGTAATGAATAAATGAGATGTTAGCAGATTAATAGTGATGTACAGAATATCTATCAATAAAAGTGTCAGTACCCTTCAATAAAACTAAAAACCTCAGACTGTTGTGTTTACTTTGGCATGTGGTCGTATGAATCTAAATGTGCACAGGTTCTGCACAGCAACTATGGCTCTGACAGCATGAATTAATTGAGGCAAATCTGACAAAGACTGTGGAGCTGTAAAACAGAAGATCAGCTATATGAAATGTTCCATGCACCAAGATCTGATCCCTGAATAGTAATGTGAAAGTTTTATACTGTATCCCCTACAGCAGGGCTTTGTATTAACCATTGCTTTCTAGTTTGTAATATGTCAAAGTATTAATACACAAAACAAGAACTATGTCCCATGCATGAATGTCAGAATTACAAGGTCAGTTTGTCCAACCAAGAGAGTATTAGGTAGAACACAGTCAAGCAAGAGACAACCGTTCCACAATAACTCATTGTGATGAAACACATCCTCGTTGAACCTTTTAGCACAAACAGGCACGGTTCGAATCCGGGGAGTGGGTAGTAAGATGTATGCATAATTTCACCCAAGAATTATGTGAATATGTGTCGAAACAATCTGGTATTGTTAACAGAAATTTCCTCCACATGTCTGCTAGGAAAGGAAATGTTTCTATTAGCTGTAAGAAGGCTGTAATAATACACTGTGTACAACACTTCCACTGTCTAACCCCAAGGCTGCAAATGACAGCAAGATAAGTACATACACCAAGTGGTTTCTTCTGATAAATGTCCCTCAAGTGTGACACTGTCACGGCTAGTGGTCACCGCTGCCAATACCAGGGTGACAGAAATCCAAGCAGAGTATGGCAGTAGCACACACAAACAGCATGAGTGTAGGGCACCCCTGTCAGTGTCAAATATGTAACCTTGAATATATGACTATGTGTAGAAACAGTCAGGTAGTGTTAACAGATATTTCCTCCACAGGTCTGCCAGGTAAGGAAACATATGTATTAGCTTTAAGAAGGTCTTAGTAATACACTGTGTACCAACATTCCACTGCCCAATCCCTGGCCATAGGTAGATGTAAAGTGAGGTCATACCTGCAGAGTAATGAGAAGAGTAATGATCAGTACAGTTGTGAACAACTGAAGCCTATACAGTTATTAATTGACATCTCTCTGTCTCCCCTACCCTATCTGCACAAGTAATCCATACACATAATCAACGGGTATGTTTTTCTCCAAACCTACTGTTGGGACATGTGCCCTATTTTTCTACAAATACTGAATTGTTTGATTATTAATGTTCCTCGTTCAAATACTATCACTGGTGGCCTGCTGCTATCAATGCAACTTACACACCATTATAATGCCTACTGTGGTTCCATATATGCATGGGGTCTGTTTGCTATGCAACTGTTTCAAATCTGTTTTATGGGGTCAAATGAAACACCCATGCATGCTGTTATAACTAAAATGGAAATGTGTTGTTCATGACTAACCAACATATTTTGTAAGACCTCAACACCATAGCACATCTGGGAAGGCAGATCCCAGCGGATCCACCTGTCCTGCCACATCTGGCCATGATACCGGTGCCCAGCACATCTGGGACCCAACCTGGGACCTCCTTATCAGCTGGTCCTGCACCACCTTCAGGTGGAACTGCCTCAGAGGACAGGGCCCATCCCCCCCAGGAGTGGGCACGGTCAGGAAACCATCACTCATAGCCAAGTACAGGGTTTGGGGCATAAGCATTATCCAAAAGGAGATTGGTGGACAGCTGCACCAGACTGAGGGCCACCTGGTGCATCTTAAGGATCAGGCTGCCACTCCTGTCCTGCCCCCAGCACAGCCACCTGTGGGGCCATGAAGGTGCAGTGGTGACTGCCCATGGGTGGGGACCTCATTCCCACTGCATCCATTTGGGAGCTCTTCGGGTTTTGATTCCCAACCACCCTGTCCATCCAAGGTGTTTACCCCTCACATGTGTCATATACCACCCTGTCTACTGTCTTGTCTCTCTTGTCTGTCTTCCTACCTAATTTCCCTTCCCAAATATACCTACTATCCTTCCTTAACATCCCACTCTCACCTTAAAAAAGGGGCATCTGTTCCGAAAAAAAAATTCAACCCATACATAGCTGTCCATTTCGCACACGTGTCCACTGGGCAAATGTAATCTGGTCCAATTAGCTTGACAACACAATACTATTGTCCTCACCCCTCTTTCTGGGGTTTGAGTGTCCAAATTCACCCCCAAATTCTGCAGAAACTCACAGCTGTTGCTGTATAAGAAATGGACAGCTATGGACCTTCCCTACACCCATCCTGCACATCTCTAGCTACCTTCCTTACTGTACTTCCTTCTGCGTACCCCTTTTTCACCACTTTCATATCATCCCTTTTTTCTTTTCTTTTAAAGAAATTAGTGCAGGTGTAAGCGAAAGTAAGCAGGGGTAAGCATGTTTGCATGATGCTAAGTGAAGCTAACGCAGATTAATCACATCTATGGTTAACCGTGTGTAAGCATAGTTAACCATGAGTTAGCATTACATACCATTGAGCAAACCCATGCAAACCCACTTTCAACTGCTTAAAAGTGCCTTAATCACTCTGTATCCATCAGCCCTTGTTCTTCTCAGCAACAAAATAATCAGCCCTGCCAAGTCTCAAACCCAGGTCCCTGTACACCATAGAGCAATGCATCACTACATCATTTGAGCTGTAGGAATTCCTCTTGCTTTTCAAATATATCATGCAGTAGACTCATCCAAAAGAAGGGAAAAGATTCTGTAGAATCAGTCAGTTGTTGTATATATATATATATATATATATATATATATATATATATATATATATATATATACATACACACACACACACACACACATATATGTGTGTATGTATATATATATATATGTATATATATATATATATATATATATATATATATATATATATATATATATATACTCATAACATGTAGTGGAGTCATACCTCAGGACCATACCTCTCAGTGCAAGAAATCAAGGCTGTAAAAGGGGACAATGGGCCAAAACTAGGGATCTATTTTAAACATGTCTCTTATAAATGTAGAAAGTTGCTAAAGTAACAGGATTTGTTTCAGCACACATGTTCTGAAGGATGTGAGGTGTGAAACTGAAATGTATGTCATCATTTACTGACAGAAATCCTCAGATCATCACAGTGATTTACCAGAGAAATAAAAATAATCTTTGGAACACACCAGAAATGTGAGCAATAAACCTGGACATTCTGAAACAATCCAGCCAGTTGAGAAGTATGCTCAAAACCCTGTAGTGCAATGAATCTGAACCAAGCCTGACAAAGTGTGGGGGGGGGGCATATCTAAAATACTGCAGTAGATAAGCTGACACAATTGCTTTAGTATCACCCTGTCTGTTCTAACATATCTCGAGTGAAATAGCACAAGTCCAACACTCAATTGCTTCTCACTAGTTAGTGACTTAAATCCCGACATCATCCCACTGATGTGTCAGAAATACAAAACACTTATGGAGGCCATACAACAGTACAACCTACAAATATCTGGACATAACATAACATTAAGGAACCTACACTGAGCTGCTTAGCATGTCACCAAGCAACATCCAAACTACAGTCAGACTAACACAACACTAACCCAATTCTGCTCTGAGGAATTACATATGTAGTAGCAAATATATCAGGCACTACAGGGATGTAACAGCACTGAAAAACAGAAGACACCAGTGTGAAAGTGCATACCCACAAACAATTTCACCACTGTCACAGTGACATACTGGTAAGCCAAATGAGCAGTAGAGTATAAGGACTGTGTGAACAAAATTATCATTCTTGCTACTCACACAGTACCGCTACATATACTGACCCAATTCACAGTGTGCTAGGACTCCTGACCATGGTAGGGTACATGTCTCAATCTGCCCCCACAAACATAGAGATCTGATAGAACACCAAAAACTGGAGCTGCATGCACAGCCATGTAGAAAAGGAGCCATAACATTACATCTCCCTCCCTCACCACACAGCCAAACTAACATTAGCACACCACTGCTACACAATCCTGAAAGTCTGACAATTGCCAGAAATACACAGACCTCTCAACTGTACAAAGTACCACAGAATGTCCAGGCTTTCCCATCATATATAAGACCTCTTCCACATAACATGTCTGGCAATCTGATATATCACTGGGATAATATCAGGAATGTAGGCACTAAAATAATCATATACCAAACCTATCAACTTCTTACTGCATGACATCTGGACAATGCCTGACATAATTGTGGGACAGAGGCCCAAAAACAGGGGCATATTTGAAATAGTGCTGTTATAAACTGAGAAAGTTGCTGGTGGAACAGAATTAGTAGTAACATATCTTTTCTGAGGGATATGAGGTCAGAAACACAATTGGATGTTATCAGTTACTGACTGCAATCCCCACTGTATGCTACTGATTTTCCAAAGACAAAAAATGTCTGAGGAACACACCAAACATAGAAATCCTAACTCTGGCCATTCTGTAGATAGCCCTGCAGTTGAGAGTTATGTCAAACACATAACACTGTCAGAGTTAAAAATCACGCAGAAACTCCATGTCCAAACAAACCCTGTTAGACTAGCCTTAATCCAAATGTATAACAGCAATACTTGCATTCTGTCCCTATGTCTGGAACATTCTCATCCATTTTGTTGGCATGTCTCCACAGTTTTGGTTATAAGAGGTATTTCCAAATAGCCTCTGTGATACTGTTGCTCACACATCTCCATGAAGTCTCCCTCATTGGTAAGAAAAAGGGCCAACACCCACATGAAGTACTCAATTACAGGAGTGTGTTGTCATGCCATTGGCTATATGAATAACAACACAGATGTTCTGCATGCAATTAGCAAGTGGGGACACCAATTGGTGCCAGGCTTTCAGCTGCTCATGAGCATTACCTACAAAAGGCAAGCTGGTGCCTATGCAAAACAGATGTACACCCTACATCCTTGAGAGAGAGAGAAACAGTGAAAAGAAACAAAAATCAGGCAGGATATAACCACCTTCACTTGAAAAAAAACAGGTATGTCAAACAAGTAAGCATGTAATGGACTGCAGTAGGGGGTATGTAAGAATGGGAAATAGGACATTTAACATATATGTCTCAAAAAGACTTACTGTACTGATATATTGCTGATCAGAACCTATGGCCATAGCATCTGTGTCTGTCTGCAGTGGTATAGATCATAGGTCAGGCCCCTGAGTTACCACAGGAAAAGATGGCTCACATATAACTACTACTGGAGTGTGTGTTGAACAATACTGACTGTGACAGTGCTAAGCCAGCTACTGGGATGTTGTACATATCCATATCTTACTTGAGAATACAACTATGATATACTTATTTGTCTCAGAAATGTGAGAGACCTATACATAATATTTGGATAGTAAAGTACTGTTGCAGACGTGTGTGTTGAAGTGTATGTGATATACTGAGCTCATACCATTAAACTGTCCAGTGTTATGCACACTGACCAGATGTGTGCCTCACTCATATTTGTAATCATTTACTCATAGAGTTGTGTTATGTCTGGCAAATCACTGGCAAATTTGTGAAGACTGACATTGAACATCTCCTTCTTTTTCTTCTAGCTGTTCCCATTAGGGATCACCATAGTGGATCATCTGTTGCCATTTCTGCCTGTCCTCTTCATCTTGCTCTGTCACACCAACCACCAGCATGTCCTCTCTTACCACATCCAGAAACCTTATATGAGACCTTCCTCTTTTCCTCTTACCTGGCAGCTTCATCCTTACCATCCTTTTCCCAATATACTCAGCATCCCTCCTCAGCACATGCCAAAACTGATATAATCTTGCCTCTCTGGCTTTGTCTCAAAACTGTCCAACATGGGCTGATCGTCTCATATTCCCATTGCTAACGCTGTCCACTCTCATCACACCTAGTGCAAATTCTAACATCTGTAACTCTGCCACGTCCAGCTCTGACACCTGCCTTTTTTCAATGCCACTGTCTCCAAACCATATAACATAGCTGTTCTCACTACCATCTTGTACACCTTTCCTTTCACTTTTACTGGTACTCATCTGTCACAAATCCCTCCTGACACTCTTCTCCACCCTCTCCATCCTGCCTGTACTCTCTTCTTCACCTGTCCTCCACAGTCATCATTACTATGAAATGTTGATCCCAGTCATTTAACCTCATCGACCTTTGCTATTTCTACTCCCTGCATCCTCAATATTCTGCTATCCTCCCTCTCATTCGCACACAGATATTCTGTTTTAATCCTGCTGCCCTTCATTCCTCTCTAGAGCATATCTCCACCTCTCCAGGGTCTCCTAAATCTGTTCCCTACTCTCAGTACAGATCACAATGTCATTTGCAAACATCATAGTCAATGGGGACTTCTGTATGATATTGTCTGTCAACCTGTCCATCATCACTGCAAATAAGAAAGGGCTCACAGCTGTTCCCTGATGTCATCCCACCTCCACCTTAAACGCATCTGTCACCCCCACCACAGACCTCACTGCTGTCACACCACCCTTGTACATATCCTGTACCACTCTTACATATATCTCTGCCACTCATGACTTTCTCATACAATACCAGAACTCCTCTTTAGGCACCCTGTCAAATGCTTTCTCTAAGTCCAGAAAGACACAAAGCGATTCTTGACTTTCTCTGTACTTCTCCATCAACACTCTCAGAGCAAACATCACATCTGTAGTGTTTTTTCCTGGCACAAAACCATACTGCTGACCACTACTCTTCACCTCCCTGCTTAACCTATCTTCCACTACTCTTTCCCATAACTTCATGCTGTGACTGATCACTGTTATCCCTCTGTAGGTACTACAGCTCTGCACATCAACCTTATTTTTTAAAACAGTACCTAAACACTTTCTCTCCACTCCTCATGCAACCTCTCACTTTCCAAGATATCATTAAACAATCTGGTTAAAAACACCACTGCAATTTCCCCTAACCACCTCCATGCTTCCACAGGTATGTCATGTGGACCAACAGGCTTTCCAGTATTCATCCTCTACATAGCTATCCTTACTTCCTCCTTGGTAAGCCATTGCACCTCCTGATTCACCATACCCACATCATCCAACCTTCTCTCTCTCATTCTATTCATTCATCACCTCTCCAAGTACTCTGTCCATCTGCTCAACACACTCTCCTCACTTGTGAGTATGTTTCCCTCATTATCCTTTATCACCCTTATCTGCTGCACATATTTCCTAGCTCAGTCCCTCTGTCTAGCCAAGTCCTTTCATCCCTCCTTAGTGTCTAGCCTGTCATACCAGTCTTCATATGCCTCATCTTTAGCCTTTGCCACCTCTCTCTTTGCCATGCACCTCATCGCCTTATACTCCTGTCTACTTTCCTCATCTCTCTGACAATCCCACTCCTTCTTCCCCAACCTCTTTCTCTGTAAACTGTCCTGTACTTCCTCAGTCCACCACCAGATCTCCCTGTACTCCTTCCTCCATCCACATGTCACACCAAGCACCTTTCTAGCTGGCTCCCTTACTAGCTCTACTGTACTTACCCAGATATTTTGTAAATCTTCACTGCCACACAGTGCCTGTCTTAACTCTTCCCTGAACTCCACCTCACAATCACCCTTTTCCAGTTCCCACCATTTGATTCTTGGTGCTGCCCTCACACTCCTCTTCTTGATCACCAACATCATCTTACAGACCAACATTCTATGCTGCCTAACTACACTTTCCCCTATCACCACTTTACAGTCTCCAATCTCCTTCAATCTGGCCCTCTTATATTGGACATATTCCACCTGTGTGCATCTTTCTCCACTCTTGTATGTCATCCTATGCTCCTCCCTCTTGTTATAGTAAGTATTCATCACAGCCATGTCCATCCTTTTTGTAAAATCCACTACCATCTCATCGGCTGCATTCCTTTGCTTAACACCATACATACCCATCACTTCCTCATCCCCTCTATTCCCTTCACCAACATACCCATTGAAATCTGCTGCAATCACCACACTCTCACCCTTGGGTACAGTATCACCAAGTCATCCAACTGACTTCACGTTTCTCTTTTTCATCCATTGTACAACTGACTTGCGTAGCATATGCACTAACAACATTTATCATTACACCATCAGTTTCCAGCTTCATAAACATCACTCTATCAGACACTCATTTAATTCTCCAAAAACACTCTTGGCATACTTTTCCTTCAGGATAACTCCTACCGCCTTTCTCCTCCCATCCACACCATGATAGCACACTTGTGACCTGCCTCCGATGCACCTAGCTGTACTCCCCTTCCACCTGGTCTCTTGCACACACAATATATCAACCTTCCTCCGGCCATCATATCAGCTAGCTCTGTCCCTATACCAGTCATACTGCCAACATTAAACGTTTTTATCCTCACTACCACACTCCTAGCCTTTCTTCTCTCTTCCTGACATATGAGTGCTGGACATCCTCCAGGGTATGTCTGTCAATGCAAAGGCTAATGTGCTATTGAATGACTCAAGTGTGTTACAGCAATATTAAGACAGTGTCACTAATTTTGTCCCATTGACCCCCATGTATGTGTGGCATCTTACAGATGTCCTGCTTTAATGGGTTGAGAGAGATGACTGGGCAGCAAGAGTGTGAATACAGTGTGCCACACTGACATAGAACAGAAATGTATATCAGGTATTAGCTGTGCACATGTCAGTATGAGTAGGTGTATCTGGCCGCCTCATAACAACAGACATGGGATGCAAAATGTCAGTTAAATAAGCTGTACATGTTGTACACGTGTAATTTTAGTTACTGTATCTCCAACAGAGTGACATTTCTACAGCTACTGGTTGTTGCATTGCCCTGACACAGCCACGGGTACTATAATAAGCATGATTATCAGTTTGAAACTGGAGAGGTGCCCAACTGTGTTATGACTTTGCGTCCATGCCTACTATAAACAGCTATATGAACATCTACATAGCTATATGGACTCAGCAATACCTTACTTGTAAAACCTGCCTCCACCAATGTAGAGTAATCCCCTTTGCTGGACAGCAGCAATACACAAACCACAGACATGGTCCTTATATTGGCTGTACAGGGCAAGGTAGGAGCAGGCATCAACTTGGCATCGTCAGCCTTTGTCTGAACAAGCATATAAGGTCACGAGTGGATTACTGTAAGGCTAACTATGAGTACAAATTGGACACATCCACCAAGGCCAATCACAAGTCCATCTTCACATATGTCTGCAATCTCAGAGGCAACAATCCAACCCACCCTGTAATGGTGGTCAATCAGACCACATACACACACAACATTGCTATAGCCAACCTGCTGCAGATAGCTTTAGGGCAAACATCACCCCCCTGGCTCAGCATCACTATAGGTGGATATGGACAGCACCTGCACCCCTCCCCTCATTACCAGTGACCAGATACATATTGCCTACTGAAAGGTAACAAACGTAAGTATCCATAGGACCTGATAACATTCCTGTCTGCATCCTACATAAACTAAGGCATGTGCTCTCAGCTTCATTACACAGTGTAGTCACACCAAGCCTTGGCACTATCCACACCCCATCCACATGGAAGATGGCCACTGTCATCCCTCTGCACAGACATGAATGAGGAATAGAGGATTATGCAATTAACTGTCCCTCATTGGGGGGAATAAGACACATCACGACCCGGAGTGCAATGCAAGCTGATACTGTGCTGATAGATTACAGAGGTATGGTGTGGTTGTGAGTGGTGGCTACTGGTATTCAATGTAGATGTGCAGGTTCTGTACATACTGTTGCCAAATGTATAAGATCCAGTTATGTGTTTCCCTGTTTATGTCTTTCAGGTGCAATGTCGCATCAGTGAATGTTAATTTTCTCAATGGCTGAGACAAATATAATCATAAAAGCCATACTACAGAACCATGCCATAATGTTTGGTCAGAGCCAGCAACATTTGCGGGAGAGGACTGCACTGTGGGATGACCTTGTCCACAGGGTAAACGATGTTGGCCTGCATGCACGTACATATGAGCAGGTCCAGCATCATGCAACCGACCTTATACACCATGCCCAGCAAAGGGCTGCTGCTGTGGCCAGGGATTGCACAGCCACAGGTGGGGGCCCAGCAATGCAAGCCTCACTGACACCCACCAAGGTGCTCCTCACCAACTTTGGAGCACCCATCCCAGTAAAACATCCGGGTACAGACCCCCACATGCTAGAGGTGGGTGGCACCCAGACAATAGATGAGGAGCATGGAGGTAAGGCCCCAGTGGAGATTACTAGACAAGTGTAGCAGACATACTTGTATCTGTAGAGTAGCTACATGCACATGTCAGGTCAGATTGCAGTTATGGATGGGATTTTCTAATGCACAGAAGTGCACATCTATGGTGAAGGACAGCAAATTGTGTAGTATTGGGGGTTGTACTGTAAATGTGCGTACATGCTGCATCCATGCTGTACCAATGCCACATGTGAGTCTGTTGGCAATACCTCTCTCCCACAACTACCCAGGTCCCTCTGGTCTGCATGTGGGACAGCAGCCTGAAGCTGTGGAGTATGGAATTGTTCTGTTGTGGTTTGCCAATACCCCAGGTGTGTGAAAGGCATGCAATTTACCATGCACACAACTGTCACTCATAGCCATATTACTTTATGTGCATGTTCATTTGTAGTGGGGTTAACTGCATTGCATCACATTGGTCACCACAATGGCCTATCAGAAGAGAAAGTAACATTCCTGTAACATACCCCACAAGCTGTCAGTGCAAAACATCTGGACAGAGACCAACAAAATGGGGGTACAAATGGCCTAAGGTAAGGACATGTTTGAAACATTATTCTTATACAGTATATATAAACAGTGTATACATCCCTGATAAGATGCCAGGTGTTTGTGATATATACAAATTGAGACCACAATATGTCAGTCCACACCTTTTTCACCCTTTAATGTGACTTATAACATGAACAATTCACTTGTAAAACCAACCAATCTGTTGGGCACTAAATATGGAGTATACAAACCTTATAATAAGCTGGATGCATATGTGCGCACACCCTTCAAATAATATTTTTTTGCAGCAGCTTGTGATTTCCTGACAGCATTCTGTCTGCTTGGGTACACACCTGCCATCAAGTA
Source organism: Protopterus annectens (assembly GCF_019279795.1). Taxonomy (NCBI): domain Eukaryota; kingdom Metazoa; phylum Chordata; order Ceratodontiformes; family Protopteridae; genus Protopterus; species Protopterus annectens. Next base: position 846,389,523 of record NC_056746.1, on the reverse strand, counting down.
AAGGCACTCTGAGTAAAACCAAATAACAGTCTGCTGTCCAAATAGGATATTCATGACATTTGCAACATTGCCTGCAACATCAACAGCCATGGCTTGCAGACAGCTTACAAAGCAGCAAAGGGATCTCATATTTGAAAGGTATCAGTCACGAGTAGGGTACAACAACATTACCATAGCATTGCATACACCATGGAACACAGTAAAAGCAGTCCTCAAAAGGTGGATTGAATATGGGACAACAGTGCTGTTGAAAAGAACCTGACGTCCCACCAAAACTGATGAAAAGATATGTCAAAACCTGGTCAGGGAGGCTGCCAGGAGATATACAGCAACACTGAGGGAGTTACAGGAATCTCTTGCAAGTACTGGCATTGTGTACTACATGTGAGAACAATCTCCCGTATTCTGCATAAGTCTGGCCTATGGGGTAGAGTCAGAAGATGGAAGCATTTCCCCACACCAAAAAACATCCAGGGGTGGATACAATTTGCAATACAGCACATTAAGTCTCCCAAAGTCATGTGTGAAAATATGTTATGGTGTAATGAGACTATGGATCCACCTCCCAGCCACAATAACAAAAGGTATGTGTGGTGCACAAGCAACACCTCTCTTTACCTGAAGACCACTATCCCCATGGTGAATCATGCTGGTGGCATTCGCCTGCTGTGGGGATGCTGTTCCAAAGCTGGGACTGGGCCTGTAGTCACAGTGGTGGGAATTTTGAACAGTTCCAAATAACACTCACATCTGGCCCAAATCCATCAGGCATCTGCAAGAATGCTGAGGATAGGGAGGGGTGTCAGCCTTCAACATGGCAAAGACCCAAATATACATCCAAAGCTACCTAAGAATGGCTCCACCTGAACACACTCATAGTTATGGATTGGCCCAGCCTGATCCTAGGCCTAAATCCAATAGAAAACCCCCCAGTGTGACCTAACGAGGGCTGTGCACGTGAGCTCCACTTGCAATCTGACAGAGTTGGGGGACATTTCCAAGGAAAAGTGGCCAAATAATGCCAAGTCAAGATGTACCATGCTGACAGACACCTTCCCAGGAAGAGTGAATGCTGTAAGTCACTTACAAGGTGCTTCAAACAAAGTATCATTTTAAGGGTGTGCACACTTATGCAACCACCATATTGTACATATTTCACTCATTATATTTTACACGTAACACTTTTGTTTGTTTATTGATTGGATTGCACAAGTCATATGTCACATGAAAGATGGGTAATATTTTTGAATGCATTATTGCAGTCTCATTTTATATATTACAAGAACATGGCATGTTAAGAAGGGTCTGTACACTTATCATATCCACTGTAAGCTTAGAAGTTTGGTGGTGTAACAGGATTTGTATGACCATACACTTATTCCTGGTTTGGAAGTCTGAAACTCAAATGTTATGTCATTAATTAGTGACATCACTCCTCAGATCATTACACTTACGTATCAGACAAACACAGTGGTTATGAGAAACAGAGCAAACATATGAGCCAGACATCTACACATTCTGCAAGGATTTGAACAGTTGCGAGGTATGTTCTGTAGTAGTTGCCATTGTGCTATACAGGTGAACAGCAATGATGTGTACATGCATGCAGTCTGTGCTGGGGAAGGGCCACCACCTACTAACACTACTCACATATCCCAGAGCTCTATATTGTTAGTTATATGGAGTAAAACTGGTTGCAATGCATGATGTTGAGGGCAGCATGTCATGCATGTCACAATTTGGGTAATGTGAGGTCTGTGTAACAGATTTGTGCCACCTCACCTGTAAGTGTCTGAGTGTGTGTGCATGCGTGTGTTCGTGTGTGCGTGTGTGTGTGTGTGTGTGTGCGCACGTGTGTGTACCAGTCAACCTTAAAGTGCAGGTATTAATTTACATATGTTGTCTTCCCCTCACAGGTGGCGATGGGGTTCGGGGTCCCTCCCGCTTGGAAACTGATGTCAATGCCTCTGCAGACTCTGACAATAATGATAGGAATACTGAGGTACAGGTGGGGTTGTCAGGGGCTGAATATGTGCCTTTGGTTGGCATCCCACTGTTGTCCACACCATCTCCACACACAGTGACAATGCCCACACATACCCAATCACCAATGGCCGCAGATGATGGACAGTTGGCATGTGGTGGCATGGAACAGGCTAGTGTGGTGACTACCACAGGTGTGAGGGTAGACACTGGCTATAGTGAGACTGCAGGTGAGGTCCCAAACAGGGGGATGGACAGGGGTGCTTCCAGGAGGACTGCTGCTCATCAAGCCACTGTCACAAGTGCCACAGCAGGCATCACCAGACGCATGTTTCAGGCTGTCATGGATGCACAGGCATGTAGTGAACACGCCAGACAAATACTCAGAGTGATGGATGCAACTCTTCCTGATTTACGTGGTGACATACATGACTTGTTGAGGCCACACATCAAAATACTGAGGTCATGAATAGATGGTAGGATGAGAACTTGGCAATCCTCAACCATGGCATGTCTGCTACAGCATGTGGTGGGAGATGGGCATCAGCTATGTGGATGTAGGTCAGAACTAACAACAACTGAGAGTCTATGGGGCCATGCACCTTCACACTCCTGTAGTAGCAGTGACACCAGCACTACCGAAGGGGAGTTGCTGCCACATCACACCAGAGCAGGCCATGGCATGTGGTACTGGCCGGTTCCATTAGGCACATGGATCCATCACACAGCAGTCATCATCAGGAAGCACTACTGCATCTGGCTTTGGCCCTGGTGCTGCCAGTGAGACCCCTGGCAGGACCAATTTGCATGTCCATGGCTGGAGATGGTGAACTGGACACCCTCCCATGTACTGTCCACAGCTGTCCAACATACCCTTGTGTAGGGCAGCCACATGGTGTGACTGTGTGCATACATACACACACACATCTGTATCACAGGTAGGTCACCTCCAGGCAAACACAGCACCCCTGCACAGCCCATCTATTGGATACCCCACCAAGCACATGCATGATGTCAACCATATGGCCCAGCCTAGGCCTCTGTCAAACCCACACCACACCCTGTGCATATGATGATACCTGTGCCACATCCCTGTCATCCATCCATACCACTAATGCAGGAACATGCTAATATGGGTCTGATGCACAGGATGAATATAATACAGTGTAGCTATATAATACTGTGTAAGGTGCTGTCTGCTTGCATTTGTTATGGGTACACATACAGGTGTATGTAGCTTATTAGCCAGGATGCATTATTGTTGTTAGTACCACTGACTGAATGTGGTCTGATATGCTGTATTCTGTTTGTGTTCCAGGTGTCTGTGTGTCTGCAGGTTGTGGCCCTGCAGACATTCCCAAGAGGGAGTATGATACAGTGGGAATACACAGACCATGTCATAGGCAAGGTACAGCTTTATATGTACATGTACCAGGTGTGTATGCATGCAACAGCATGTGAGGGATACTATCAGACAGTGTGACCTTGCATACATACCCCTTGTCACAGACAGGTAGCCTTCAGACATGTCACCTCAGTGTTGTGTAGTACCACAGGCACATACATACAGAGCAGGTCCCTCACAAGCATAGCCATTACATTAACTACAACAGATTCACCTGTCAACACCTGTTAGCCCTGCCATTTCTTTCCCATACACTCAACCCTGATGCAGTTGGTGAGGGCGTGCTTGATACTGTGTATGACAGGTTTGTAGTATGTATTCCTGAGTTCACAGGGTGGTACAGGGAGACAAAATGGTATATCCTTTGCATACACACAGTAAGGACTGACACAGGGATGTGTATACAGTAACACAAACACAGTTGGCAATAGACAGATTAGTAAACTTACATATCCACTTTGATGTACTGAAGTGCTAGATACACATGACATGCCCTATATAGATTATATATATATATATATATATATATATATATATATATATATATATATATATATATATATATATATATATATATATATATATACATGGAAATCATCCATTGTGAGAAAATAAACTTATATGCCAATCCTCCCTCTACTCTTAAATCAGACCCAAAGAAATTCTGGAGCTCTATTAAACAGACTCTTCATCCAGGAAACCCTTCCTCTCCTAACCCATGTCCCAGTGCAACACCTGAAGACATAGCCAACAAATTTAACAATCATTTTATAAACTCAGTAACCTCCATAATAAATTCCCCCCCAGAAAAAAACACTAGCACCCCCAGAAACTCTATACCTCTTCCAAACCCTCCTAACTCCTTCTTTCTAAAAGCAGTATCAACTAACTATGTAAAGTCATTACTCTCTAAACTTAAACCTTGCTCCCCATCTGTTTACAAGCTACCCTCTTACTTCCTGCAGAGTGCCTCTGAACCTCTTGCCTATCCTGTATCCATCTTAATCAACCAATCCATTTCTGAATCCTATGTCCCCACTGTATGGAAGAATTTCTTTACTCCACCTATTCACAAAGGGGGCAACTCCTCACACATATCCAACTTCAGACTGATTGCCATACTCTCACCACTCTCAAAAATCCTAGAGAAATGCATTCACAAGCAGGTAATGCATTACCTTCACCAGGAAAACCTTCTCACACCCACACAGCATGGTTTCTGTCCCAAGCATAATACAACTACTGCACTCATATCATTCATCAACATAGTCTCCCTAGCTAGTGATAACAATAAACGTGTCTCATGCCTATTCCTTGACCTTTCTAAAGCCTTTGACACTGTCTCTCACCCACTCCTTCTAGATAAACTCACTAACTTACATTTCTCTCCCCCCTACTATCTCCTGGTTCTCCAGCTATCTCTTTACCCACCAGCAATCAGTTAAATGGCTCTCTGCACTATCCTCCCCTCTCACTGTACAAATGGGAGTCCCCCAAGGGTCCATACTTGGACCACTACTCTTTAATATTTTCACCAACGTGCTCTACTCCTCTTGTCCCCAGTCATCTTTTGTGCGATATGCTGATGACTCAACTGTTATAACCATTGCTGACAACCCAACTGACCTCCACTCAACTACCCAGGCATCCTTCCACACCATTGAGACTTGGCTTACTGATAAACTAATACTTAATCCAAAAAAAAATAAGCTCCTACTCTTCCTCCCTAAAAACATCACCACACTCAAAAGTACATTTACCATCTTATCCTGCATCAACACTATCATCTCAGCTGAATCTAGTACTAAATTGCTAGGTGTTACAACAGATGATCAGCTTAAGTTTGATCTCCATATTACTAACTCGGTAAGAAGAACTCATCAGAAACTTAGACACGTTTTCTGTAGCAAGAAATACTTAACTAACACTGCCGGAATAACTCTCTCCCGGGCTTTATTACTCCCAACACTCCTGTACAGCTGCCACATATTCACAAACCTAAATTCTACACTTATTTCCAAGCTTGAAACTACCTATAATAAGATCACCAGATTTGCAGCTAACCAAACCTACAAGTCACACCACTGCTTAGCACTACAGCAACTAGACTGGCTAGAATTCCCTCAGCTGCTCCAACTATACCAACTACAAATCATCCACTCTGTCCTCTATCTACCCTCCTTCTGCCCCAGCCTCTCCACTATCATATCCAAATATTCCCCTGCTAGGACGCTATGCAGCTCAAATCAAGAATTATTAGACATTTACAAACCCAAAACCAAAATAGGCTGCCTTTTCTATAACTATAACCCAGCTACATCCTGGAACCAACTCCCCTTGGAAATAAAATCCCTCCAGCATAGCAAAAGTTTTAAATTAGCCACAAGGAAATACCTAAAAACAAAGTGGTCTTGCCACTGTAGCCAACCACCCTGAAACCACCATCCTTTCACCTATTTCACCACCTCACTCAATGTATCTCTAACACTAGTCCCCTGCCTCTTCCTACCTATTCCCTTCCTCTATCTCCAACCATTCTTAACTCTTACAGTCTCAAAACAACCTGTCTAGTCTGTCTCCTATACTCTCCCTCCCCTGCATCTCCTACTAGCCTTTCTTACTTTCCTTTCTTGTTTCCAATCTACTATACAACTAGATCCTACCCACTTTAAATAAACATCTGCCTAAGTATTAACTCATTTTGCTCTAAGCAGCTTAAATAATATTGTAACTAGTCACATTTTATTCTGCTAATTGTTTAAAACCTTGTTTGTAACAACTCACATACTTGTCTGCCAATTGTTAATACTCTGTTTAATTGAATTGCCTGAGGAGCTTTTTTCTCTCCAGGTCTTTGCTTGTAAGATCCTAGAGCTGATTGTTACTACTATGTTACTAAAATTTAATATATTGTTTTCTAGTCCTGAGGAGCTTTTCTCACTGGGTCTCTGCTGAAAAGGAGCAAAACGCTCAGCCAGACTAACCCGGTTAACAAATGTAAAATAAATAAAATAAACATAACCCACTACCTCTTACAACACGCAATGTTGTGAATGCCTTCATGAATGGTGAGACAACCCACCAGAAATAGCACCTGGAGTCATGTATTGCTCCTACAAGCCTGGACAAGTGATAGGATATCAGACGTTGTATCAGCATGATGTTTCAGTCAGGTATGATACCTGATGCTGGCATGTGTGTCACTACACTCAATGTGGCTGATCTGGCAACAATATCACATGCATGGGCATTGTTATGGGACACAGACCACATATAGGTTGCAAACATCTGGATATTCCATAGACATCTGTACAGAGGACTGGTATGGCCTGTAAATGGTTTAACATTCTGCATGTGAGGCAGATGCTATTACCACACTATATAAAGTAATGCCATCAGGAGGTGGTAAACAGGCATGGATGGTACACACATCAAAATGGTACAAGGTCACACAGGATATGATCCTCACCCAAACACAGTTGCTAGTATTGAGATTAGAACTCCAACCTATCTAGTTATTATTACTATAGTGTTATGCAGTTATCAGACATGCCACAGAGCTTTTATGATTTCACCTAGTCCCAAGGTACTTCTAAGGTGAATGACATCAACAGGCCTAGTAAAGTAGGGTGATGGTAAGTGTACAGCATGGTGCACAACTCAAAATGGTATAATCCACACAGTATATGATTCACATACAAACACTTGCCAGTATTGGGATTAGACCCCCTACTTACCTAGTTATTACTACTATAGTGTTACACAGTTATCAGATGTGCCATGGAGCTTATATGATTTTACCTAGTCCCAAGGTACTTCTAAGGTGAATGACATCAACAGGCCTAGTAAAGTAGGGTGATGGCAAGTGTACAGGGTAATACACAACTCAAAATGGTATAACCCACACAGTATATGATTCTCACACAAACAGTTGCCAGTATTGAGATTAGAGCCCCTACCTATCCAATTATTTCTACTATAGTGTTGCGCAGTTATCAGGCTCATCACAGAGCTTATATGATTCACCTTGTCCCAAGGTACTTCTAAGGTGATTAACATCAGCAAGCCTAAGCACACACACACACACACACACACACACACACACACACACACTTACTTGCCAGTATTAAGATTAGAATCCCTGTCTATCTAGTTATTTGTACTATAGTGTTACACAGTTATCACATGCACTACAGAGCTTACTGGGCTGGCAACTGGCCAAAGATGTTGATAAGGGGAATGACATCAGCAGGACTGATAAAGTAGGGCAGTGGGTGGGAAACCTATCAAAATACTTCTTCCTACAAACATACACACTTGCACACACATATGCCAGATATGAGAGTAGAACGCCTGCCTATCTGGTTATTTGTACTATATTGTTATGCAGTTACTGCACGAGCTACAGAGCTTACTGGACTGACAACTGGCCAAAGGTGCTGATAACTGCACAGCTGAGGTAAACTATTACAGGTGCCAGCAATTCTGCCTTCAGTTCTTCCCTTAGATATTGCTAGTTCTTTCTCTCTTGCACTTCAAATAGCCTAATAGCTTTGCACTTCAACAGCTGTTTGTATCAATTACTCTAGCACACCTTAGAGCCATCAGCAGTAGTCGTTCCTCATGGAATTAGCTCCAGTACTTAGTAGTTATGACCATGATTAAAGTGCAGTTCTCTGTGCTTTCGCCCATTAACCTGGTGCACTTGGGCATTCTGAGGCACTGTTGCAACTGCCTCATGTACACAGACAACCCTCTCCTCTAAACTCCCAACACTCAGACTTGTGAGAGATAGCCCAATATAATCAAAGTGGAAGATATGCACTCTCCAGTGAAGACTGGACTAGCTGGTCAAGAGGAGAAGGTCAACACCTGCACCACACCACATGGAACACATGGCCCTCCAGAACAGCCACTATCACAGTTCTGACATACAAACAAAAACACACACACACACCCACCTTCACAGAGGCATCAATAGACATTTACCTAAACATTTACCCAAACAGCAGAGAACACCAAGACAGACACCCACTCGACCACCACAACACAGTACAAACCACACATTTCTCACCTACACAGTGTGTCCCTCAACCTAAGCCCCTAAGGCTAACCACCCTGCCCAATACAGTAATCATAGGTGACTCAATAGTGAGGCACACAGATGTCCCACTCACTAGGTTAAATATGAAGAATGTAACAGTCAGCTGTCTATCAGGTGCCAGAATTCAACACATAACACACCCAGTCAGGTCACTCCACAACAACTACAAGTATCACTCTGTCATTGTCCATATGTGTGTGAATGACCTGAGACACACCTCCCTGGACTACATGAAAAGAGACATGGTGGAGCTCTCAGATTATGTGGGCTAGGCAGGTATGACACTAGTCCTGAGCAGTATACTACGTCACCTAGAATGATACCGCAGTACAAACAACAAATGATTGACTTTAACAATTGGCTGAAGTGTCTGGTGTCATTTGAGGATCCAGTATCTGCCTGCTTGGGATGACATGATTGACAGACCACGATTCCTTGCCAGAGATGGCCTGCATCTGTCACCCCTGGGTTTCCAGGTACTGTATAAATCTCTTGCCACCCCTATAGTGCCTTTTTAGGTGGTGTTCCAAATCAAATTACCACCATAACAGCTATAAATAAATGCAATCTGAGGGTCATGCTGCTCAACACTAGACGTCTAAATCTCAAGATGCAGTCACTTGAAGCAGTCCTTAAAATGGAGAACATTGACATTTGTGCTGTAACGGAGACCTGGTTTACAGCAGCAGACAGCACGTTTGCACTACCAGGCTATAACTCATTCCACACCTGACAGCCACAAAACATGGACCACAGCTCCAAAGGCAGTGGTGTCTCCATATTCATAATGGATATGCACACCTCCAGACAAGTATCCCAGCATAATGCATCTGAGATACTTCAGGTACAACTGACATTAGGTAATACTGAAAGCCAGGTCATAGCCTGCTGCAGGCCCCCATCCATTTCCCTAGACTTTCAATCCACATTCCTCAACACCCTGGAATCTATCAAGGTCTAACCCAACTCTCTCATATTAGGTGACTTCAACTATCCCTCCCTCAACTGGAAAAGTACTCAAGCACCAATACACTGGTCCAAGGATTCCTGGAATTAATCAGATCCAATGCCCTGGACCAGCTCATTCTGACCCCCAGTAGAGGAAGCAATATCCTTGACCTTTGTTGATTACTAACATATGAGACTACTGCTCAACAACAGTAGTCAGTCCCAACCTGGTCAGATCCAACCATAAAGTAATCACCATGCAAATCCACATCTCACCCACGCCCCCCACAAAGGTAACCACCTTGAAAACCTTCTCCAAAGCTGACTTTGGACTCCTAAAAACAGAGGTAGCTAACTTCACAGCACCCATGCCATTGGAAAATAGCTGCACAACTGCCAAATCATACTCAAATGCACTGTACAAACTTACATAAATGCATGGAACTAGCCATACCTAACAGAACCAAGACACTCTCCTCCAAACACTGAAGGCCAATCTGGTGGTCCCCTGCCATTAATAAACTGTACAAGAGATGGAAGAAACTGTTGCAGAAAAAGGTGGAGTCCCAAGACTGGAACAACTCCCGTATTAGCCTCAACAACAACTTGAGATCCCTCATGAAATCATCTAAAGCCAGCTATGATGGCAGAATTGCAGCAGACACTGACAACAATCACAGAGCTTTTGATAGTTATGTCATGAACCTCCACGGCAATACCCAGAAGTGCTCTGAGTTACTGCACAATGCCAACTCTTATACTGAGCCAACAAATATTGCCAACATTCTTGCCAACACATTCAGTGCAAGCTTTACCCCTCTCTCCCCCCAAGGGAACAATCACAATGTCAGAAGAATGCCAGGCACCCAGCATTACTGCAGCCCAGGTTAAACCTGCATTGTCCATGGACAAGAATACAACTTCCATGAGACAAAAATGTCCCTGGCTGTGTTCTACATGAATTACAAAGAGACCTGGCACCACATCTGTGTGCCCTGTTCAGTCACAGCCTCACCTCAGGCTTTGTCCCTCCCAAATGGTGCACTGCTACAGTCATCCCTCTCCATAAAGGGGCAGTGACTACAGATCCTGGGAATTATTGGCCCATTAGCCTGATGAGTCTGATATCTACAGCTATGAAGCCCATCATCAGGGACCTGATCGACAAAGGTATAGGTAATCTCCTAACTCTGGAACCCACACAGTTTGGCTTTGTGAAAGGGAGATCATGCCTGCTCAACCTGGTTGACTTCTTTGAGTCATTCACCAGGGCTGTGTATGACAGTAAGGCACTGCATACAGCCTACATTGATCTGGCCAAGGGTTTTGATACCATTCCTCAGTCAGGAATTATTGATGAACCCAGCAAACTAGGCATCAACCCCTATATCACTAGGTGGGTTGCAAATTGGCTCACAGATAGAACACAGTTTGAAAGTAGCGAACTCCAAGTCAGACTGCGAACCAGTCACAAGTGGAGTCCCACAGGGATCACTCCTGTTCTGCATCTACTCCTCAGGAGTCCAGGCCAACACAAAGGAACTCTGTCTGACCAAGTTCACAGACAACTGTAAGCTGGGAGCCATCATTAACTCCACAAGTGATGCAGACATCCTACAGAAAGGCCTCACTGAGACCAATGACTAGTGTGCAAACCATGGCCTGAAGCTTAACACCACAAAATGCATCATCATCCCCTTTTCGTAAAAACTCAGTTCCCACTAAGTACCATATCGATGGGAGCCCACTGAACAATGTAGGCATTATAAGAGATCTGGGGACACAGGTTGGCAGCAACCTCTCCTTCAACCACCACATTGCCACTGTGGTCAGGAAGTCCTTCTATGTAAAAAAACAAGTAATCTCCGTGGTATCCCTGAAGTCTCAAAACAACCCACTAAAGTGTAGTGGGTCCAAAAACAAAACAGTGTAAAAAACTTCTCTGTGTGGAAGATTTTTAGTCCATATATTTCTAGTTAATCACTGTATATTAATCAGATCAGACAATAGTAGTAGAGGTAGCAAATGTAAACTCGTCATAAGTCAAAACAAAGCAAAACAAAAAGTAATAATAGAAAATATATAATTGTACAGCATTGCTAAGTATTCAAAAGTAATCTAAGCAAGGCAGGCAGTCTGTTTCCAGTCGAAAATCCTTTATTAAGTATACAGACAAGCGATCCAAATAAAACAAAAATAGAGTAATAATTTTCTCACAAGCTTTCTAAACATATATATATATATATATATATATATATATATATATATATATATATATATATATATATACATATATATACTTTTTATCAGGCATGGGAGTGGTTTATTGTGCTGTAAAACAAAGTGTTATTGGTACACATGTTAAATTCACATCCTTTCCGCCATCAGTGTGACATTCAAGCTGGCCCTGCCCTACTTAGTATCTGTCATAATAATATATAACCCTTATGTACTTTAAATAAAATTATATAATGATGTGGTATCTCTTATTTAACCAAATTATTAAGTAGATTATTAAGTCTGTGATTTTATCCAAGACGATATACTACATGGCTGGAAATATATCAACCTTAGTTCATTTGGCAATCAAAAAATATATATAAATATATACATATACATTTTGCATTTTAAAATCAATTTCTATTTTCATAACCTATTGTTAACAAAGATCACTTTCGTCCTTCTCGACTTCTTCAGGTCTGTGTACAAGAACCCTAAAAACCTATATAATTGTATAATTAGTTAGTATTGTTATTACACATCATTTTGAATAAAGTGGAAAAAAGAACCAGAAAAAACTAAAAATAAGAAAAAAAACGTATGTATGATGATGGAAACAAAATATACACTTAAATTTCAAATGATTTAAAATGGTATTTAAAACCAATTTGTAGAATAAAATAAAATACAATTAGTCATGTAAACAATGTGGCAATTTTCAAAGTTCCAGTGCACTTTTAATTGAACAGTAGGGACTGAAGCACCTTTACTCAACCTCCCCAGTAGAAAAATGGAAAGTAATTCCACAGAGAATAACAAATGCAAAAATAGCTGCATCCTGACATACACTTTGGATTATCACAGTATCAAAAATATTATTGAAGAAAACTGGGACATTGTCACAGGAAACCCTTTTCTGATTAATATCTTAGGTGAAGCCCCATCATTGGTTTATAGGAAGGCCAGGAACATTAGAAGTGTTGTTAAATTTAAACCTAGTCCATGTGAGAAAAGCACTAAAAGATGTGAAACTAATTGTACATTTTGTATATTTATACAGCAAGGTGATAGTTTTTATTGCCCTTATTTAAAGAAGATCATTAAAACCAGTGCAGGGGGTGACTGTAACAATAAAGAAGTTATTTACAGGGCACAGTGCCATGAATGTGATGCATTCTATGTGGGCAAGACTGTAAATAAACTCAAGCGTAGGATTTCATGTCATCTGTCAGAAATCAGCTCTGGATGTTAAAATAATGCACTAGCCAAATACCTTTCTCTTCATAAAAGACACACAGGTTTTAAGTTCCAGATCCTGGATCGCATAGACATGGGTGATCTTGAAGGAGACATCCCGAATATTCTGGAGAAACATGAACTTGTGGCAATTAAAGCTGAACTCTTTTAGGAAGCCTGGACTAAACTACTACTGTTGAATTAAAAGTGCACTGGAACTTAGGAAATTGCCACATTGTTTACATGACTAACTGTATTTTATTTTATTCTACAAACTGGTTTTAAATACCATATTAAATCAGTTGAAATTTAAGTGTATATTTTGTTTCCATCATCATACATACTTTTTTTCTTATTTTTAGTTTTTTCTGGTTCTTTTTTCCACTTTATTCAAAATGATGTGTAATAACAATACTAACTAATTATACAATTATATAGGTTTTTAGGGTTCTTGTACACAGACCTGAAGAAGTCTAGAAGGATGAAAGCGATCTTTGTTAACAATAGGTTATGAAAATAGAAATTGATTTTTACATGCAAAATGTATATGTATATATTTATATATATTTTTTCGATTGCCAAATGAACTAAGGTTGATATATTTCCAGCCATGTAGTATATTGTCTTGGATAAAATCACAGATTTAATAATCTACTTAATAATTTGGTTAAATAAGAGGTACCACATCATTATATAATTTTATTTAAAGTACATAAGGGTTATATATTATTATGACAGATACTAAGTAGGGCAAGACCAGCTCGAATGTCACACTGATGGGGGAAGGGATGTGAATTTAACATGTGTACCAATAACACTTTGTTTTACAGCACAATAAACCACTCCCATGCCTGATAAAAAGTATATATATATTTAGAAAGTTTGTGAGGAAATTATTACTCTATTTTTTTTTTACTTGGATCGCTTGTCTGTGTACTTAATAAAGGATTTTCGACTGGAAACAGACTGCCTGCCTTGCTTGGATTACTTTTGAATACTTAGTAATGCTGTACAATTATATATTTTCTATTATTACTTTTTGTTTTGTTTTGTTTTGACTTAAGACGAGTTTACATTCGCTACTTCTACTACTATTGTCTGATCTGATTAATATACAGTGATTAACTAGAAATATATGGACTGAAAATCTTCCACACAGAGAAGTTTCTTACACTGTTTTGAAGTCCTTCTATGTGGCACATCTCATTACCAAGGGTTTTGCATCCAGGAAGAAAGAGGTCATCGTCTCTGACTACTCTTCTCTCATTAGACCAATCATCAAGTATAATGGCCCATTTGGCATGTACCTCACTAGACACCTGCAACAGCTGGAGAGGCCACGAAATTACCCCACAAAGAGGACCCTAGGCATTAAACACATGTCCTACACAGACAGACTCAAAATACCCCAGCTAGTCTCTGTCTCGTATCACCTACTTAGAGGCAATCTCTGATTGACTTACAAAGCCATGTCTGACCCAGTTCTTTTAGAAATGCTACATCTAAAGACATCCCAATCCTTCTGCAAGACCCACTGCAGAGACCTCAACCTCATTACCACAATCAACACAACATGCTGGAGGGACAGGTTCTTCACCCAGAGACTGCACATGCCCTGGAATAGACTTCCCATACATGTCAAGCAGAGCACCTAGCTGACCCTGTTCCAGAGAAATCTTGATGATTTGATGATATCTTTTCCCTCCCAACCTTTGGTTTGGCTGCTGTACGTCCTGACTCTGGTGCTGGATGGTAATCTAGAATTTCCACTAGTGCCTTTCTGGTACCTGAAACCTCCTACACAAGTGACTCTGCCCTGCTGGAAAACCTGATATTGTGTCCACCAAGCCCCAACATTGCAAACATCGGGGGTAACATCTAAAACAGACTGTAAAAGTATGTTACCTGTATATGTTTAATCTAAACCTTCTGACCCTAGAATTCTGGTCTAGCTACCTGCCTAGGACTACCAGCAGCCAATACCCTAATTTCCTATCTGAAGGCCTTTCCAAACCCGTACTTACTAAGCTCCCATAGCCACCATTGTTAGTTCTACATCCTTTATCCTTAACACTGTTTCTGTCTCCTACTATTTTCCTCCATTCACCCCATCCTTACCTGCATAACTGTGATTTACCTACTGGCCACTAGGTGGCATCCTCCAACTTTCGGTTGGCTCCCTTTTCACTTGCTCTTTAACTCTCCAGTACCTTTCTTCTTGTACCTGGATCTCCTAGCGCACAACCGCTCTTCTTTTTTCTCCCTGGCCCCAGACAAATCTCTCTTCTTACTTTTCTTTGCTGCTAAACATCTGTGCACTCACCTCTCGCTATATTTCCACTGTATTGCTTCTTCCATACCTGTACAAACTTACCTACTGGTTCTCTACCTTTACTGATTGTTTTTCCTGTGTACTACAACTCTTTTGTGTCTTTCAGTTACTCTTCTCTTCTTTTTCTCTTCTTTTCTTACGTTTTCCATTAAAGCTTTTATCCTAGCTATCTCCTCTCCCTCTCCCTACACTCATACATCCCTATGCTCCACCCACTTCATTAGGCCACCCCCTCTAGTTCATTTACTACACTCCCTTATCCATATTTACCGCCCAATACCTCTGCTCTAATCCCACGCCCTCCCCCACACTTTCTAAGCGACCTTATAAATATATCCCCACATCCCTGGACGCCATCTTTCCCTCCCAACCTTTGGTTTGGCTGCTGTACGTCCCGACCCTGGTGCTGGATGGTAATCTAGAGTAAGCATTTATAATCTCTGTGTTTTAATGGGTTAAGTCTGTATTCTGATTTAAAATACATGTGTGATTCTTCTTATCACAAGTATCTATTGTAGAATGTATATTACTACCCTATGACCGGTGAAGTGCTATTTATATGCTGTACCTGCAACCCTATTTAGGGATGTTCATTGCTTGACTGTTCTAGATATTTGTGCTTACGCACGTGGCTTTTTTGATGTTGTGCCTGCAACCCAAGATAGGAATGTATTAATGCTTAGACTGCTCTAGATATTTGTGGCCATGTATGTTGCGTTCTGTATTAAATTGTTGCTTTACTACTTGTAGTTAAATACTGCTGGCCTGGGTATCGCCCACCTGTGCACTGTATTTTTGTTAATTTTCCTGAGAGACACAGAGGAGTTGTGGCGCACAGTAAAAACAATAAGTTGTTGTTTACTTTTCAAATATGTTACTGCAGAGTGAGTTATAGCTTGTACTGTAGGAACTTTTGTTGCGCAATTTAATTGGTCAGATACGCTTAGGCGGCTTCCTTATTTCTGCCTCTGCTGCATGTCCTTTGGAATATTTGTAGTATATTTCAACTGCTTAGATATCTTCCAATGCTAATACTATTTTAAATAGTTGCACACCATAGATACTGTCTCCTTTTAGTGCATTAAAACCAGACCTCAGCGTGGTGTGTGTATAAGCAGTACGCTCCCATACCGTACACACTTGACTGCCTTCCCACTTTTGGCGCCTTTTTTTACATAGCTATTGCCATTACCATAGTCAACTCCTTATTGGGAACTGATCGTAGATATTCTGTATCACCATATATTTATGGTAGCTTGCCTAGGCAGCACTTCTTTGTGGATGTTGCCTCTAATATTGTGCCCCTTTACATACTATTACTTTCGGTAATCTCTCTTAGACTAATCCCTCTACATACTATTACTTTCAGTTATCCCTCTTAGACTATCTCAAGCTAACTTAATTTCCCGATACAGCGCAGGGGTAATCTAAAAGCCTATCGCTACACCAGCGCACACCAGTACACCTTTGTGCCTGATCTGTGTTAGCTTCGCTTGCGCTATACATTCTGGAGACCGGCACACGCTGACCCTACTATTTTTATTGATTGTGATAACAGTTGGGGAACATAGTTCCTGCCTTACCCGCTAATAGGAACAGTGTCGCTACTTCTTGCTGTTTAGTGGAACCTAGTTTAAGCGACTGCTTCTACCCCATGTTATTACCTCCGGCCATGTAACGTATCTACTTAACCAGCCTCTCTCCATATATTCACCCACTAGAACTACATATTTAGTCTTCATTTTCTACTAGTAGCGTCATGTTTGTATTTGAATATCTTACCTTAGAATGTCATTTTCACTGCATTTAACCTAACATATTGTTATTTTGACTGCAATTAACCTAACAAATTGTGTGCTTTTAATATACAATGCCTATTTAGTGTCAGATTTTCTAGTTAGATTATAAGTATAAATACAAATGTGTGTAGTGTTCACCTGTTAGACACTAATTTGCTAGGTCTCTATAACTGCTCTCCAATTAGTTGTCACTGTTTTACCTTACTATCTTCCTCTCTCTCCCTAAGATTTCCACTAGTGCCTTTCTGGTACCTGAAACCTCCTACACAAGTGACTCTGCCCTGCTGGAAAACCTGATATTGTGTCCACCAAGCCCCAACATTGCAAACATTGGGGGTAACATCTAAAACAGACTGTAAAAGTATGTTACCTGTATATGTTTAATCTAAATCTTCTGACCCTAGAATTCTGGTCTAGCTACCTGCCTAGGACTACCAGCAGCCAATACCCTAATTTCCTATCTGAAGGCCTTTCCAAACCCGTACTTACTAAGCTCCCATAGCCACTATTGTTAGTTCTACATCCTTTATCCTTAACACTGTTTCTGTCTCCTACTATTTTCCTCCATTCACCCCATCCTTACCTGCATAACTGTGATTTACCTACTGGCCACTAGGTGGCATCCTCCAACTTTCGGTTGGCTCCCTTTTCACTTGCTCTTTAACTCTCCAGTACCTTTCTTCTTGTACCTGGATCTCCTAGCTCACAACCGCTCTTCTTTTTTCTCCCTGGCCCCAGACAAATCTCTCTTCTTACTTTTCTTTGCTGCTAAACATCTGTGCACTCACCTCTCGCTATATTTCCACTGTATTGCTTCTTCCATACCTGTACAAACTTACCTACTGGTTCTCCACCTTTACTGATTGTTTTTCCTGTGCACTACAACTTTTTTGTGTCTTCCCGCTCCGTTTGCCCTTCGGGCTCTCTCCGCTCTACATAGACACTCCCCCCTCTCTCACAACCACTCACAACAACTTCCTGTCCCCACCCCTCCATAATTAGTCCCCTCCCTTCTCTTCCTAACTACTCTTCTGACCACATCCTGTTAAGTCACTCACTTAGATCCAACTTAATATGCCTATCCAATACCACCCCACCCTACTACTAATTCTCCTAACTACCCTCACCACTACCTATCTCTCAACCTCCTATGAACACAACTTACCCACAACTCTTACTATCCCACGCAAATATACCCTAACTACTCCCCCACCTACTTTCATTAACAATCTTAATGTCATCTATAAAACCTCTTATCTTCTACCTACATACCACCGTCTTTCTCACACCAAATACTGTATTCATAACCCCAAAAAACG
The DNA here is from genome assembly GCF_019279795.1 of Protopterus annectens. NCBI lineage: Eukaryota > Metazoa > Chordata > Ceratodontiformes > Protopteridae > Protopterus > Protopterus annectens. The sequence continues at coordinate 846,371,177 of NC_056746.1, read as the reverse complement.
TGATATTTACCAGTTCAAACCATCACAATTCTATAACCTTTTATTAATTAGCTCACTGATACATGGAAACATACACCTCAACCCAGGCCCTGACCTATCCCCATTATCAACCAACTGCCAACTAGTTAAACCAAAGCTAACACCACCTACCAAACCTCCCAAAGCACTCTCAATTGCCCAACTTAATATACATAGCATCTGCAATAAAATAATACAAATTCATGCTCTACTTGAAGTCCAACAGTTCGACATTCTCTGTCTAACTGAAATATGGCTCAAACCTACAATAAAAGACAACAAAATTATCCCCCCTGGCTACAACATCCTGAGACAAGACCGCTTAAACAAAAAAGGTGGCGGAGTAGCTATACTCTATAAAACAGGCCTGCAATTAAGCATAACAAATCATACCCTTTTAACTGACACACATGCTGAATTAATTATCTCAAAACTTCAAATCAATCCTCACAAAACTATAAATATTATCTGTACCTATATTCCCCCAGGCAAAAATCCTACAATATCAGAAGACCTACTAAACTGGCTTTCTCTAAATCTCCTCCAAGAAACAATACTTTTAGGAGACTTGAATATTGACTGGAACTTATGTGAACATACTAATCCATCTACTCTAATTAACCTGCATGGATTCACTCAACACATAAACTCCCCTACAAGAGCAAACAAACATAGTAACAAAGAAGCTGTACTTGATTGGATCTTAACAAATAGTCCCCAGCAAAAATATACAGCAGGAACTCTCCCAGATGACCTCAGTGACCACTCCCTAACCTATATCATCAGGCATAAAACTAGTTTATCTATCCCAACCCAAGTTCGATTATCCCGTTGCAAAAAGCATTTTGACCCCAATCTGTTTCACAATGAACTCATGCAAGTTAACTGGTCACCTCTCAAATCTCTCCCAATAGATGAAGCTGTTAACCACTTCAATAATACCTTTCTCACCATCCTTGAACACCATGCTCCCTTGCGTTCCATACGTATGAAAGCTAAAACAGCACAATGGCTCTCTAACAAAACTAGGCAAATAATTCTTAATAGAAATAAAGCTTGGAACAAATGGCGAACCACTAAAAATATAACTGATCATCTCTCTTTTAAACAAAAAAGAAATATGACAAAACAAGCCATACTTCATGATAAAAAAAACTTTTACACTCAATTACAACAATCTTCCCTCCACCAACCACATAAATTTTGGACTGCTATTAATACTCTGCTATCCCCTGGCAAAGCTGCCACACCAAATCCACTAGGTTCCAACACCAACTCCCCCTCAGAAATAGCTAATGCCTTTAACACCTTCTTTACTTCAGCCATTCTAAAGCTAGCTGACCAACAAAGCCCTGATACCTCTAAACTATCTATCCCTAGCTCTACCCCCCCTCATTTCACCTCCAACCCATACCTACCTCCTATATTTTGCCCTTACTTCAAAAACTTAAGCCAACAACTCCTTCAGCTGACAAATTACCTGCAGAATATCTCCAACTAGGTGCCAAAGCAATAGCTTACCCCATCTCACTATTAATTAATAGGACTTTAAAAGAATACACTATCCCTACAGTCTGGAAAATCTCACATATTATCCCTCTCTTCAAAGGAGGCGACTCTTTGGAGTATTCTAACCTCCGCCCTATAGCGGTACTATCTCCTCTTGCAAAAATAATGGAGAAATGTATCCACAAACAGTTACTTAATCACCTGTTAAGCAACAATCTCCTAGCTAGCTGCCAACATGGGTTTCACCCATTCCATAGTACTACCACCGCCCTACTACCCTTCATCGACTCTATCAACATAAATCACAACAATAACACTCCTTCCTCTGCATTCTTTGTAGACCTGTCAAAAGCCTTTGACATGGTTAATCATCAACTTCTCCTACACTGCTTAAATTCCCTCTCTCTTGACAACCAAGCCTTAAGCTGGTTCTCATCCTATCTTGAAAATCGCAAACAGGCAGTTCTCTGGGATAACCATCTCTCTGATCTTCTCCCCACCTCTACAGGAGTCCCTCAAGGGTCCATCTTAGGTCCTCTTCTGTTTTCCATTTTTATAAATGACCTGCATCTTGCCACTCCTCTATCTACTTGTATTCAATATGCTGATGACACAACCATCATTTGCTCTGCCACAACCCAGACTGAACTTCACTCACTAACACAAAACACCTTCACCACCATTGAGCAATGGTTCTCTAACCACTGTCTCCTCCTGAACCCCAAGAAAACCAAACTTCTGCTCTTTCCGCCCACTCACCTGTCTCCCTCCATTGATTTCACTCTTGCATCTAACAACGGCACACTTATCACTCCAGACCAAACGACTAAACTACTGGGTATTACTATTGACAACCAACTAAAATTTGACTTTCATATCAACTCCACTATAAAAACAACTAACAGGAAACTTGGTTCTCTCTATAGAATCAAATCTTTCTTAACCCCTGAAGCTAGAACTATTATAGCTAGAACCCACTTAATCTCTACCCTATTATATGCTTCCTCTATATACACTAATCTTTCTAAGTACAACCTCAATAAACTAGCCACATCATACAACAACATCGCCAGATTTGCCACTGCCTCTCCATACAGAACTCACCATTGTTTGAATCTTACAAAACTAGGGTGGCTGTAACTACCCCACCTCATACAATACTATCAACTCACTATTGCCCATAAAGTCCTTTATCACCCTGAAAACACACCAATGCTCTCCACCCTCATAAAGCCCTATCACAATATGAGAAATCTTCGTTCCTTTAACAAAACACTGATAAAAACTTCTAGATCAAATAATGTAGCAGGTGACTCCACATTTTCCAACTCAATTGGCAAAATATGGAATCAACTCCCACCAGACCTCACATCACTGACTTCTATTCCACTATTTAAAACCAATCTAAAACTTTACCTAAACAACCACTGGCTATGCTCTTGCAATAACCCTGGGTAACCTTTCTCTCTCGCTTTTTTTCCCCCTCCTTTACTTTCACCTGACCTATCTTTCATCTTCGTCACTACTCTAGCATACTTCACTTTCCCCTCTAACAAATGTTTCTGTCTATCCCTCTTTATATAAACATATTTCTAGATTTTGCTACTTATGTCTATGGTAAAAATATCATAACCTAGTAAATCATCTAACCTAGATTCCTGCCAAGCCTCAGATTGTACTCAAATACTTAGATAGCCTGAAAGAAGCTTAAGCTAATGTTTTTTTTATTGTATAACTTGGTATATTCTTAACTTGTTAAGTAGTAGTTAGTGGAGCTTTTCTCCTCGGGCCTCCACTGAAAATGGACATGTATCCAGTTGGACTAGCCCGGTTAACAAATGTAAAATAAATAAAATAAATAAAATGAGTGGATGGGTAATAGAAAATTCATCCCAAGGATCACTCCAGTGGCTCTACTTGATACAGGCACTGGGAACTAATGTCAGGTGGCACAACGGCAGGGCACTTCTATGGGCTAGGCTTGTAAAGGCTCCAGGGCCATTAGCCTAGTATACATCTATGAACTTATAAGGGGAATGACATCAGCATGACTGATAAAGTAGGGCAGTGGGTGGGAAACTTATCAAAATATGTCTTCCTAGAAAATACACACACACACACACACACACACACACACACACACACACACACACATTTGCCAGATTTGAGAGTAGAACCCCTGCCGATCTAGTTACTTGTACTATAGTGTTACACAGTTATCACATGCACTACTGAGCTTACTGGGCTGACAACTGGCCAAAAGTGTTCATAAGGGGAATGACATCAGCAGGACTGATAAAGTAGGGCATTGAGTGGGAGACTTATCCAAATACTTCTTCTTACAAACATACACACACACACACTTATACTCCCACATACACATTTGCCGGATCTGAGATAAAAACCCCTGCCTAGGTAGTGATTTGTACTATAGTGTTACGCAGTTATCAAATATGTTATAGAGCTTTTTGGGCTGACACCTGGCCAAAGGTGCCAATAAGGGGAATTACATCAGCAGGACTGATAAAGTGGGACACGTGGAAGTGTTGTGGGTGGGAATGGCCTAAAACTGTTTTATCTACAAACACACACTCCCTCACTCTCGCATACACAACTGTCACACACACACACACACACACACACACACACACACACACACACACACACGCACACACACATACAGTTGCCAGCATTGACATTAAAACCCTACCTATCCCGTTATTTGTACAATAGTGTTACTCAGTTATCGTATGCACTACAGAACTTATATGGGTGATCGGTGTCCAATGGTACTTCTAAGGTGAATGACAGCAGCAGATCTTATGAAGTAGGGCAATGTGAAGTGTACTGAATGGAAACAGTCTCCTAATACTTAGACCTACAGACACACACACACACACACACACACACACACACACACACACACACAAAAACAGGCAGTTGATGTGATATTATAAACCCAACTACAGTACTGTTACACAATGGGGCTCACCTTTTATGCTGGCACGTGCAACTGTTTAAAACTGGTATGCCACTGTCCACAGCAGGACATCACTGAATGCCATTCAGGGTATCCGTGTGTGTGACTCACTCTGTATGTGTCCCTCTCTCTCTCTCTCTCTATCTCTATCACTGTCTGTCTCTCTATGTTATCTATTGCCCATATATATGTGTATGTATCTCACGCAACAGATGCAGATATATAGGTTCATAGGTAGGTACTAGGCTATCAGCCCAAGGGCCTATGTAAGCCTAGCCAACAAGGTTCCCTGGCTTACGCCACCCAAGAAAATGATTTTCCTGTGCCACTGTAGAGCAGAGACACAGAAGTGATCCCTGGGGTGTATTTCCTATTTCCCATCCACTCATCAAGATTTTTCTTGAAGAGTGCTAATGAAGAACTTTGCTTGACATAGATGGGTAGCCTGTTCCAGAGTATGGGAAGTCTCTGGGACAGGAATCTATCCCTCCAGCATGTCCTGTTTATTGTGGTGACAATGTTTAGGTCCCTAGAGTATGTAGCTCGGAGGGATTGGGATTTCTTTAGGTGTAGCATATCCAACAGCTCTGGGTTTGACACAGCTTTATATGTTAGGCAGAGATCACCTTGGAGTAGGTGATATGCTATGGAGTAAAGTTGAAGTTTTTTGAGGAGGTCAGTGTAGGGCATTTGTTTGAGGCCAGTAATCCTCTTTCTGATGAACTTTTGTGGCCTTTCCAGCTGCTGCAGATGTCTTGTGAGGTACATTCCAAAAGGGGCATTGTACTCTATAATGGGTCTAATGAGTGTAGAGTAGAGGGGAACAATGACCTTTTTTTTGCTGGATGAGAACCTTTCATGATGAGGTGTGCCAAATAGATGGACCCTCACTACTGTGGTGATGTGACTATCAAAGGAGAGACTACTGACCACCTGGGTCCCAAGGTCTCTTATCACGCATTCGGTGTTAAGTAGATTGCTGCCTATGTGGTAGTTCATGGGTACAGAGGTTTTACCAAAGGGGATGACACTGCACTTTTTGGCGCTGAGCTTGAGGCCATGGCTCTGACACCAGGCATCTGTCTCAACTAGGCCCTTCTGTAGGATGTCCTCATCGTTTGGGGACTTGACTATGGCTCCTAGTTTGCAGTCATCTGCGAACTTCATTAGCCAGAGGGCTTCTGTGTTAGCCTGTACTTCAGAGAAGTAGATACCAAACAGGAGAGGTCCCAGGATGGAACCCTGTGGTACTCCACTTGTCATTGCTTTGAGGTCAGATCTGGAGTCTGCAACTTTTACAGTGTAGGTTCTGTCAGTGAGCCAGTTGGCAACCCATCTTGTGATGTAGGGATTTATACCTGGTTTAATGAGTTTAGCTATAATTCCAGAATGGGGGATGGTGTCGAAAGCCTTGGCGAGGTCAAGATAGGCTGTGTGAACCACCTTACCCTCATCTACGGCTTTGGTGACTGCCTCAAAGAAGTCAATCAGGTTCAGGAGGCATGATCTGCCTTTCACAAACCCGAACTGGATGGGATCCAGAGTATGGAGGTTAACAATGTCTTTGTTTATGAGTTCCATGATGATACATTCTATGGCCTTGCAGAAAAGGCTCATCAGGCTAATACCAAGTTCAAAGGAAGGTGCTGGCAGGACTGATAAACAGGAACAAAGCACCAAGTGAAACAACGAAGATGCAAACAATTTATTGGGCTAAAACAGAAATCCAAAAGCAGCAGCTGCTGCTTTTGGATTTCTGTTTTAGCCCAATAAATTGTTTGCATCTTCGTTGTTTCACTTGGTGCTTTGTTCCTGTTCTCATCAGGCTAATAGGTCGATAGTTCCCGGGATCAGTGGTGGCTCCATATCTATATATATATATATATATATATATATATATATATACTTCCCCTTTGTGGAGTGGGATAACTGTTGCTGTGCACCATTCAGTGGACCCAAAGCCTGATGCGAGGCTATTATTGAACATGGTGCTTAAGTGGGGAGCCAGTTCGTTCTGAAGTTCATGTAAAATGCAGCCTGGGATATTGTCCACTTCCATGGATGCTGTGTTTTTGGCTTTAGAGAGTGCAGCTTTTACCTGCATACTTGTGATTACAGGGACTCTGCATTCTTCCTGTATAGATATGGGCCCTTTGGGGGGGTAAAGTTAGCACTGAATCGATCTGCCAGGATGTTGGCAATATCAGTTGGTTCTGTAATTTTCATGCCGCTGTGCTGTAACTCAGAGCAGATCTGGGTGTTGCCAACGATATTCTTGACATAGCTATAGAATGCTTTGTGGCTGTCCTTAGAATTAGTGGTGATTTTGTTTTCGTAGCTAGCTTTGGAGGATCTTATTAGGGATCTCATCTTCTTACTGAGGCTGACCAGGGAGCTCCTCCACTCATGGGATTTTACTCTCTTTTGCAACAGTTTTTTCCTTCTGTTGTACAGTTTGTTTATGGTAGTGGGACAACCAGATTGGTTTCCTTTTTTTGGAGGATAGCATCTTGGTTCTGTTTGGGATAGCACAATCCATGCACCCGTGTAAGTGCTTATAGACTGCATTTGTATAGGATTCAGCAGTTGTAACTGTATTGTCCATCTGCATGGGTGTCATGAAGTTCACCACTTCTGTCTTAAGAAGCATGAAGTTGGCTTTGGAGAAATTTTTTACCATGGTTTCCTTAATAGGGGGTGGGGAAGGGATGTGGATATCACGGGTGATTAGCTTATGGTTGGATCGGACCAACAAGGAGTTGACTTCAGGTGTGGAACACCGGTCACTCATGTTGGTAATGACTAGGTCTAGGATATTGTTGCCCCTTGTGGGGGTGTAGATAAGTTGATCCAGGGCATTGGAGTTTATGAATTCTAGAAAGTGTTGAGCTAAGGAGTTGGTACTCAAGTAGTTTTCCCAGTTAATGGTGAGGTAGTTGAAGTCGCCCATTATTAGGGTGTTTGGTTGAACCCAAATATTTTCCAGTACATCAAGAAAAGAGGAGTGGGAATCCTGGGGCATGGTGGGGGATTCTGTAGTAAGCTACAATCTGGACTGCAGTTTTGCCCAGAGTTAGTTGCACTTGGATAACCTCGGATGCATTATGCTGAGCAACTAGCCTGGAGGTGTGGATATCCTTAATGAATATGGACACACCTCTGCCTTTGGTGTTTCGGTCCAGGTTACATGGCTGAAAAGTGTGGTATGAGTTATAGCCTGGTAGTGCAGGGGTACTCTCTGGAGCCTTGAATTAGGTCTCAGTCACTGCACAGATATCGATGTTCTCCATTTTAAGGAGTGCCTTGAGTGAGTGCATTTTGAGATTTAGACTTCTAGCATTGAGTAGCATTACCCTCAGTTTTTGCTTACCTGTTCTTGTTATGGTGGTGAATTTGTTATTTGAACCATGCCTAAAAAAGGCACTATAGGGGCAGCAAGAGCCTTAGCCAGTATCTGGAATCTCAGGGGCGACAGGTACAGGCCATATGTGGCAAAGCATCGTGGTCTGTCGACCATGTCATCCCAAGCAGACAGATACTGGATCCCCTTAGAATGACACCAGAAGCTTAGCCAATTGTTGAAGACAATCATTTTGTCCTTGTACTGCGGTATCATTCTGGGCAATGGTAGAATGCTACTCAGGGCTAGGGTCATACCTGCCTGGGCTACAAGATCAGAAAGCTCTTCCATGTCTCTTTTCATGTAGTCCAGGGAGGTACATCTCAGGTCATTCACACCAACATGGACAATGACAAGATTCATATTTGTACTTGTTGTGGAGTGACCTGAGTGTGTGGGTTATGTGGCGGATCCTGGCACCTGACAGGCAGCTGACAGTAACCTTCTCCTTGTTTAGCCTGGTGAGTGGGACATCAGTGTGCCTGACTATAGAGTCATCTATGACTAGTGTGTTGGGTATGTTGTTTTGCCTTATTGGCTGTGGTTGAGTGGCACACTGAGTCTGTGGGCTATGTAACATTTGGGTTGTGTTGGGGGATGGAGGTTGCTTGTGTTTCTGCTTTGGAGGTCTCTGTTGCTTAGACAGATTATTATTGAGAGCCTCCATGACTGTTTTATTGTTACTATGTGTGGATTTTGGTGGTGTAGATTTAGTGAGACTATGTGATGAGTGTGGTGTGGTGCAAATGTTTACCTTCTCCTCATGACTGTCAACTTCAGTCTTGGTTGGAGAGAGCTTTACCTCCAGTTTGGCTAGATAAGTGCATCCCTCACAGGTTGTAGTGTTGGGTGGTAGGAGGAGAGGGTTGTCTGTGTACATGAGGCAATTTCTACATTGCCTCAAGATGCCCAGATTCAGCAGATAGACAGGAGAGAACACTGGGAGCTGACCCTTGGCCATGCCTGAATAAAAAACTATTTTCCTCTAGATAAATGAGGAAAGTGAGTACAAGAGCTGTTTTTCTCTAAGCAAGTGAGAAAAGTAAGTACAAAAACTGTTTTCCTCTAGGTAATGAGGAAGGTTGAGTGCTATGGTAATTAGTAGCTTACTTAATGCTTACAAATTCTGAACAAGTGCTGAGCAGAAATAAGCAAATTTAAGTGCTAAAACTAAGAATCTGTACCTGCACTAGATGAGTTACAGGACAGAAACAAGTGCAAATGCAGGCTTTCAAATCAGAAAGTTGAGATAGATGGAAGAGTTTGCCCAAACGGCCAATAACTACAATGTCTGGGCCAGAACCACTCCTTATGTGGTAGACAGGTTACCTAGTGCTTACCACTCCCTCTGATAAGCTAGAAGGCTTCCCTCCAACACAGAAAGGCTTGGGGAGCTCAGAAGCTTACATACAGTCCTGGATACAGCAAATCTATATCTGGAACACTAGTTACAGGAAAGGTAGGAAACAGGCTTACAGTTTGTTTTTTTGGTTTTTTTTACAGAAAAGTAGCGAAACAGTAGTAAAAACAATTCACATGCAGTGCAAACTAGCACACTTGAGTATGTAGCAATATTAGACCAAACACAGTTTAAAAATGCAATTAAATTAAAAAATACTAAAAGCAAGTGCAGAAATAGTTTATTAAGTAGAATGTGGTAAAGAGATGGGACTGGGGGAGTGTCCCAGATCAAATCTACAGTGGGGCGGGTAACTGCAAACGCCACCAAATTTAAACTACAAGCCAAAAATAGGGTGGGTGGGACAAAACAAACAGAGATCTAAGCAACAACTAACAGTACAAACTCTAAAACCAAAAAAATATACTCAGCTTTCTATATTTGCAGATAGATTGGAAAGCAGTTTCTCAGAACAGGGAGACAACAGTTTCAACAGAGATCTAAGCAACAATTAACAAACTCTAAAACCAAAAAAATATATACTCAGCTCTGTATAGATTGGAAAGCAGTCTCTCAGAACACAGAATCCAGCAATTAAATGCAGGCTGTTACTAACAGGTCTAATTTTATGCAAGTCACATATCACATCTGGGCCACCTACAGCTAGCTGAAGGTAATCCTGGATGATGTGTGTGTGTGGGGGGGGGGGGGCAGTTGAGGTGTACATAGCTGTCTGTATGCACAGACATATATACACAATACAGTCATATATTCCGATGTGGGTTCCAACATGTCCTGTGATTCTCCAAGTGTAGAAGCATGCCAGTGTGACCTTCTATAGTTAGACTGGGATCCCATTCCAGAGATAGGTGTACTCCAGTCCAGGGTTTTGTGTGCTACAGCCATACCTCTCAGGAGTACACATGACTTTCCTCAAGGTACTTGGTTTGTTTAGCAGACTTTTTCTGATATATCTGTAGTCTGACACTGCAATGTATTGTGTCATTAGTGCCAGACATCCTCAGATCATCACAGTGCTTTACCAGAGGAATACTAGATGTAGGATCCATAGACAAATATTATGAAGGCAGCTATGTACATTCTTGCCCAACATGGCCATTTGTGAGTTGTGGCTATAGCCAGTTTAGTAATGACATGCTGTGTAAACAGTCCTGCAACCTGGTGATATACTGGCTGGGGATCTCCTGCTTGTGTGGTATCTTTCTAACCTGAAATGTCATATCCTTGTGCGGGCATACCTCTCACCTATACATTTTTTGGCAGGTTGTCCAGGTGTTCGGCTAGAGGAGTCATCCTGTCTATGTAAACTTGTGTTTTTATGGCAAGTTAGTTACATATAACTGAAGAGTGATTTTACAAAATAATGACAGACATTACTGTTTCAGACTACATAACCTTCAGAGAATTCCTGCTACTGCAAACCCCTCACCCTACCAACGTTCTCAGTATGTAAGGGCAATATTTACAACACATGCCTATCATTGTGCCTTTGTTCCACTTTTATTTCTGCCCTTGTCCGGACATCTTGTTGTCAGAGGTTGGGAGTTATGGCTCTGGGTACAGAGTGCATTCTACTGTGCAGGCATGCCCATTATATATAAAAGCAAACATAAAAAAATAATTATTGAGGATAACCACTGGCAACAGTACCAAAAAGTATTTATATTCACAAAAGCCTTGGCACCTCAGCTATACATCTTTCAAGATGCCATTAATATGTGTAGTATATTCCACATAGCACAGTGACTTCCAGGTATGTCAGTGGCAGAGCAGTGGGTGTCACTTGACATGCATAACAGTTGGCACTGCAGTTATCTGTACATGGCCCTGTCAAAGACAGCACTGTACCTACGGCACTACAAGCGACTGCCAGGAGAACGTGCTGGCCAGATCCAGACAGTATTAACCACACATACACATATCTCATTGACCCCAGCATATTGTGGATAGGCAACATGTTTTCATGTGTATTGGTACAGCCCTGCCAATGTGAGCTATACTGCTATTTCCCTGCAAACATACATGTTATTGCATTTGTATGGGGGCCCACTTGTCAACTGTACACATTTGCATAGACTGTGCTGATATTTGCTTTACATTTTGGTTCCATTTATTATTGTGCCCTGTCTTGGGGAGTAGAGGCATATCAGTAAAGAGCACAGGTCAGATTGTACTGGTATACATTTGAGTTTCAGACTTCTTACCCTTCATAGCCTTACTGCAATTGTGGTTCCTGCTGTGCTATCACTGTGTGAGTCTCTAGGGGGGTAATTCAACATTGCCACCATTTGTGTGCTTTTACCAGACATTTCTCTGTAGTTTTCTACAGATGACTTGCTGTGTGGGTGTGAGGGGTGGGTATGGGACCCCCACACTGACATCCATGCCTGTGACCTATGACCCCCCAGTTAGTTGTCCCCACACATATACTGCAGTGGGATTTGCCACCTTGGGTACTACTGCATAGTGTGTGGAGGCCAGTTTTGGCCAAACATTTCCTGGTGTCCCGCATACCTGTCAGTTGTGTGCTTCTATCCCAGTAGGCCACCCCATTCCCTTGAATGCATGCATGCGGCATTACCATAGATATGCTAGCAAAACATGCTAATCTTTTCACTTATTGTTAAGAAGACTGACTTATCTTGTGCTTGCGGCAGTTGTGAGGACGGTGCTTGAGGGCTGCCTATGTTGGATACACACAATACACTGCCTATACATGGTAAGTTACAGGTAATGTGGTGTGTGTGTCATCCATTTTACTGTGTATGCAAGTCAGACAGAGGTGTCAGTCCCTGGGGTCCCTATAGTGTCAGTGTGTGTGCTATGCGTTGCCTCTTTTCCAAGGCCTGAGCATACTGGGCATGCCTCCATCTGCCTACAGGAGCAGGCTCAGGGGCCTCCTCCTCTGAGTCCCTCTGTGCCTGTGGGGGCCTTGGCAATGGTGGTGGGCTGTGTGGCCCTTCCCCATGCTTTTCCTACTGCAGCTGTTTCTGCAGGATCATATTGTGTAGCAAGGCACATACTATGAACATGTGTGCACATGTGGCTAGAGAGTACTGCAAGGCTATACCAGATATGTCAAGGCAGCGGAACCATGACTTGAGCATCCCAAACACACACTCTATAATGATCCTGGTTTGTGTGCATGTCTCATTATGGCATTCTTGTGTGGGTGTGTGTGCATTTCTGATGGGTGTCATCATCCATTGGTGGTTCCAGTGCATAGCCAGTATCCCCCACCAGATGGCCATATGAGATGCCCCCACTGACAAATCCATGATACAGTTGTGACAAATGCCAGATGTAGGAGTTGTGATAGCTTCCAGGGTTGCCAGCACACACATTCATTGCACATGACCTGGCTGTTGATGGAGAGAAATCCCTTGCAGTTTATGTAGACCCTACCCTGTTCACCGGGTGGTGCTTTGATGTGGATGCGCATGCAGTCTATGGCACCCAGTACCTCCAGGTATTCTGCTACAAGGTGGATGAGATGCATATTGCTGGTCCTCTCCTCATGGGTGTTAGGGAAGTAAATGTGCTCACCAGCATGTGGTAGCATGGTATCCAGGAAATGGTGGAGTACCCTGGATGTAGATGCCTGTGAGACCCCCATGATGTCCCCAGTAGGTCTCTGAAAAGTACCTGTAGCTAGAATTCTTAAGGTTACACATACCTTGGTATCCACTGGGATGGGTTCTCCTCTGTTGGCTCTAGGTCTGAGTTGAGGCTGGCAAAGCTCAGTGATTTGCTGCAGTATATCTCTGTCCACCCTGTAGCTATCTACTATCTCCAGATCATGTAGCCCCTGGTAAGTTACCCTGGGTTTGAACACTCTTCTCCTCCTCCTCCTCGGTCTGTGGCAGTTGTCAGCATTATCCTCCTCTCTGCCCTCAGCCTCTAGCACATACTAATGGATCAAAGCAATGGCAGCCCCTAACATTTTTCCAATTAAAATTCCCCTGCATGTGTACACCAATGATGCAGAGTTTGTGGAAGAAAACAGACTGTAAGGTATTTCCATAGTTAATACTGCTGTGCTGCAGATGCTGCCTGTATGGTTGGCTGACTATGATGCATTCCACCTGCTGGCTATGTAATTTGTTCTTGATTGCTTTTATTCCGCTATTTTCCGTTTTCTCCTTTTTTTCCCCCTTCCATTTCCTCCCCTTGTAAGCCCCATGGTGTACTGCGCAAATCTGCTGCCCAAATGTAAACAGACATACTAGTTCCAGGGTTTTTTTTTTTTTTTTAGACCAGGTGCTCGCAGGTCTAACCCGTTTAGCTAATGTAAACACAAAGACATGGCCCTACCCTGAATGTGAACATGGTCCTCATTTCATGGAATAAGTCAATACAGCCTCAGACACACCCCCTTGCTTAGCTGTGCTTAGCTAAGCTTATCTCTGCGCCACAGGGCTCCAATGTGCTTACAACATGCATAGCACCCTCCCTTTTCATGTCTGTTACTCTTCCTAGCTATATGATTGTGTTATAGCACCTTACACGTTTAGGTGCAATTTGGCACTTAGAAGATTTTTGTGATTCAGTAAATTTCCCCTCATTTGCATACTCCACTGCCTTAGTACATAGTTACTGAACTAACACAGAGCCTTTCCCCTTAACAACCACTGTTCCCCGGTATTGTTTTGATTCTGCAAGCCATAGACTATAATGGCAAAATGCAGATTTGCCTTAAAATTGAGTCTTCTCATTTTTTTTTTTCATTTTCGGCATGATCCTGTTTGCACATCACTGCCCTATACTTAAATGGCTGAGTTTGGCCAAAAAAAAAATAACTTTGACTTTTATAAAAATGAAGTAGTTTTCCATGCCAATAGCCATATATTTGGGCATTGGCATGCCTAAAGAGTATAATACATGCTTTCTTGGGAGCTGTCATGCCTCCATTTTGTTATTTGCAGAAATTTATTCGGTTAGTAACCGAATACATTTCTACAACTAATGCTGTTCTCGCACGGATACCTGCCTGCTTGCTGAATCACTAATTGACCTCATTTGCATGATTTTCACCAGCAAATGAGGTAATTAGCATTCTGCACCAGTTTCCATGCAAGAACAGTGTATTCAGGCTCGTGCACTGCAAAACACTACTTTACTGGATCTCTCGGCGGCTATATTCCATGCAGGAGTGGCTACACTGTTCCTGCATGGAAAATAAGGGTTACTGAATCCAGGGGAATGTTCTCATATTTTCAGACAATTGTACAATAGTACTACTTTTAGTTTATCTATGTGCAGATAACATCAACAAAAAAACTAATTTCAGTTAATTTTCTGTGTTCATGTAACACTGTCAAAATGTTCTTATGTTTCAAACAATTTGTCAACAGTACTAGTTTTCAGTCTATGTTCAGGCAATAATAGTTTGGTTTTCAGAATATAACATATACCAGTTTCAGTAATGCTTTTATTTGTATTTAGTCAACACTGGCAAAATATATTCTTTTAGTTTAGTTAGTTTCCAGAATATACACAGCTATTTTAAATGTTCAGCATATGCTAATGTAAATTTCAGTTAAGTTTCAGAATATGACATTCATATTCAGTTATGTGTTCAGTATAGTGCATTTCAGTCAAATCTCAAAATATAAAAATAATATTTAGTCATTAGTTTAAAAGTAAAGTAACAGAATTACATTATTTAGTCATTAGTTAAGGGTAAAGTGACAGACTTATTTATAACAGGCTATTATTCAGTCATTAGTTAAAGGTAAAGTGACAGAATTACTTTTGCAGGCTTATTAAAATAAATAATAGGTAGTAAAAGTTATTCAGTATACTCAAAGTATAATATGGCAGGCTTAATTTGTTAATTAATTTGCAAATTACAGTACACTTTACATAATTATTGTGCATTAGTCAGAAATTAAAAGGACACTAAAAGACAATGCAAAGTTATAGACTTGAATTACAGAAAGTATAGGTTTTACTATACTGTTATAAGTTATAAAAGGTAAGTAGCATTACAGAGCAAATTTAAATACATTTTTTAGACACAAGTTAACACAGAATATGATAATTATGCTTGAGGACCCCTTATAAAGATATCTTTTTAGTGCAGATTTCAATTAGTCTTCAGAAAATAGCCATCATGCTTGATAGGCTATGCAATAAAAAGAAACAGTACAATGTTTAAAAATGTAAATCTATAAACAACAGGAAAAGATTTCACTTGATATAAGTGAGAGACACTAACTCCTAAGGCACCAGTTCATAGCGTAAAAAACATAGGAAATAAATAGTCTAACTTTACCATAAAAGCATACATAAATATAAAAGGAAAGGAAATGGATAGGGTTAACAGTTTGTACTTTGTTTAACTTAAAATTTTGCAAAGACAGGTTAATCAGTTTTAAAAGCCACAGAATTAAAAGACACTCATTTTCAGAATAATGTACAGGTTTTTAATCTATCACTCATACATCAAAACTTAGACTTAAAGACTCTAAAGACTATGAATCTAGGTAATATAAAAATCAAATCATAAAGTTAAGAGATTTCAATCTAAACAGGCCATAAATGCTCAAGTGAAACCTAGCAGTCAAAATTAAAATTGCAAGTTTATTCACCAGATAAAATGATTCCCTAGTTATAATTAAATCATAAAGTTAAAAGACTTCAATCCAAACAGGCCATAAATGCTCAAAATTAAAATTGCAGGTTTACCAAATAATTTTTTTTTTATTTTCAGATTATGAGTCAGGTAGCATAAAGCTGTAAACAGCAGTTAGCAATACAAATGTAAGGTAACTACAGAAGTAGGTCCCTGTAGACTTTCGTCAGGGACCTCAGGGGCAACTGTTAGATTAGGGACTTCCATTTTGAAGTAGCTATTAGACATTAGACAGGCTAAAGGGTAAAATAAATTGTGTTTCATTTATGCATAAAAGACAGTTAAGCAAAAAGAAAAAGTAACCTTGCTGGTCAAGCATGAGAGACAGTTATACTAAAAAGGAAAGATAAGCATAAAGTGTGTAAAAATACAGAAATAGAGAATGTTTTTTCTCAAGGGAAAGATACAACCTTGCCAGCTACAAAATGTTCCTTAATGGAATGTTAAATAAAGCACATATAAGACAAAGCCTGAGACCAAGGTTAGGAGAAGTAAATAAGAAAAATTACTGCACTGAAGCAATATAATATGTTGTACTCAGGATAGCAGTTCAGTTAAGGTTAGTGAGTTCATTCAACCTGTTACTTCAGAGAAGATTACAAACACTTGAGCCCAAGTACAGAAGACTGGTCAAATAAAGACTATATTAGCTTACATTGTTCAGGATAATCAGAATATGACATGCAGTAACTTTAAATACTAATTGCTTATCAGCCCTATTAATGAAGACAGTATTCAGATATTGTGAACATCTAATAAAGCCTATAGTGTTTGGAGAAGTCATTCTGAAAAGTACACAAGACTTGGTCCATAAAGGACGGACTGGCACCTGTTCAGCATTCGTTTGGGTAATTAACAAATAAAGACTTTTGTTCTCAGTCTCATTACAGTGTTTCCAGCTAATTACGGTACAGTGCAGTCTTATGACTTCTTACAGAGATATACAAAGTCATAAAATACCAGGATTTGCAGGCAGAAATGAGGGCAATGAGGAAGATGGATACCCAGACAGTTCCAATAGTAGTAAGAGCAATGGGTCTCATAAAAAAAAAATTACAGTCATATTTAGATATGCTACCGGTACATGTAACTCCATTTGAATTGCAGAAGGGGTCAGTACTGGGCATATAGCAGGTGCGGTGAAATGCACTTTTGGTTAATATCAAAGAGTGAAACAATACTAATTTCATGAACTTTAACCATATTTTGACTTAGGAATGGGCTCCATTCCTGTCATCGTATTAGAAACCCGAAAGACTTTTGAAAAATTTGACATGATATACATATATATTTATATATTTATATATATCAGATAAAAGATAAACTGCAGAATACACCACGAAAAAATCACTGTTCTTATTACCATCCAACTTTTATTCGATAAAAACCAAGAGATGAGCGCTTTCACGTGCTGCATGCACACTTCATCAGATCTAACTTAAAATAATTCTTGCTCTCTTTTTATAGTTAAGACACAATCTTAATTAATCCAATTAAAATAATTATGCAATTAAAACAGTAAAACAGTTTGGATATTGGTACTTAAAGTGATAGTATACATTCAAACAGAAATCTATCTCATGTCAGCAGGTTTCATTACACGTTCATAGCCCTTGTTTGATGGAACGCATCAAATTCTAGTGACTACTTGCGTTCAACATTTGTTCACATATCTAATAAAATGGTGAATCTTTAACTATCATCAAACTAAATACATTGTTACAAAGCATATTAAATACTCCAAATGCAAAAAGGAGAAAAAAGGTGAATTTTAACATCTAGAATCAAACATGGAAAAACCATGGAAAAAACATCCATATTTTATACACATCCACTGTGCGTTCAATCTATCTCCTCCACTTCATGATGCTATTGCTAATAAATCTAACAACTTTGTAAACACAATATTAAAAAGCAATATTAAAAGATAAATCAAGCTTGAGAGATATAAATAAGATGAATCGCTGTGTACTATATTGGGCATGTCTATTCTCCATTGTTATAACTGATAATGCCCCATGTTGTATCTAAATAGGTAAATAAATGAATATGTAAATGAATAAATATACATAGAGCACAATGTAAAAACTATAATGCTCATGTGTAGAGATGAAATCACATCTAAAAACATATGAGCGCATAATTAGACGTATCCAATGGGATATCTCCGGTCATCATGAATATAGTGATAAATAAATAAATAATAAATAAATAAATAAATAAACCTCATAGGTGTGGACTGAATTTCATCAATGCATGCTTCGTTAAATACTGCTACAAATACCTAAAATTTATATATGGTAGTGGATGATTCTATGATGTGTCCCTTGAAATGAACATGTGTCATATGGTTGCACATATCAAATCCAATGAAGTCTATATAAATAAAATATACTGTGTCACAACTCATATTACAGTTGGCAAATTGACCATTCCAGGGTCACTTTCCGGTGTTATTTTCTAAGATAGGTTTCATTGATACATAATTATTAAGGCCTGGATCTAAATGTGCTCCCGTTCTGAATATCCATTCTAGCTCCAATCGGGCTAGATAATTCAGACTATCTCCCATTCTTAAGCTTTGTTTAGCAACTTGTAAAACCCTAAACTTGAAACCATGTGTAGGATTTGAATTTATGTGTCTCGCTAGGGCATTTAATTCGTTCTTTTTTCTGATGTCATAAATATGGTTGTATATCCCTTCTTTGAATTTCCTTTTTGTAAGCCCTATGTAAAAGGCGTCACATTGTACACATGTTGCCATATAAATTAAATTCATGGTGTCGCAATTAGCAAAGAATTGGGGTTCAAACCTAAAGAAACCCTGTGGATGTTTATAAATTTGTGTGACAGTGATGTATTGACACGTTACACTTTTTTACTTTTTTTTTTACCAGAGGGAGGTCGCAAAGCAGAGGACCCAAGAAACGCAAGTACTCTCAAGACAGGTACGGGCAACAGAAGAAGGCATGGAACTGACTACCTTGGTTTTTAATTATTCTAAATATGTTCTGTCTGATTCTGATTTATCGTTACTTAATAAGGGGTTGAATTCCATCCCCTCTCAACTGAGTCATTTACATGAAACGTTTAATGATCTTAGATTGTTTGCTAGGAAGGTGGCGTTGAAGGTTTACTTTAGAGATAAAAAAGATAAATGTATCAATGCATCTTATCCTGATTTTTTGAAAACAAAAAGCACTTTTTCACCATTGCTACCTTCGGCAGTAGACTGTTTTGTTAAATTGTGTGAAAGAGATTTATACTCATACTATTCAAAAAGAAATGACAATACCAAATATTACAATTTAAATAGTACAGAATTTGGTTCTTTACGAAGTCTGCGCTCCAATGGAGAAATTATTATTACCCCAGCTGATAAAGGTGGGGGTGTAGTGCTATTAGATCGAAATGAGTATATAAGTGACATGGAGATGTCACTAGGAGACACTGATACTTATAAGAATTTGCAAGTTGATGATGTGAAAAACATAATTAATAACATACATGACAATTTATATGATATGTTGATGTGCAGGCAAATGAGTAGTGAAACATATGAGTTTCTATACATTAAGAATCCCCTTATCCCATGTCTGAAGGGTCTGCCTAAAATCCACAAAAAAATGTTCCCCATTCCTATGCGCCCCATTGTTTCTGGGAGAGGTTGGGCCACTTATAACATTTCAGTGTTTATAGAGAAAATGCTAAGACCATTGGTTGAAAATATACCTACCATCTTGAGTGACACTTACCAATTGCTAAAGGATATAGAATCATTGCAAAGCAATTTCATGAATATGGAGGATGTACTTTTGGTAACACTTGGTGTGCGTAACTTGTTCACATGCATACCAAATGAATATGGCCTACAAGCCATCAGGGAATTAATGGTCAATGAAAGTACATTCAGTGTAGATAGACAGATTTTGCTTTGCCAACTGTTGGAATTGGTTTTGTATAATAATGTTTTTATGTTCAACCAAAAGCATTATCTACAGACATGGGGTGTCGCTATGGGCACCCCATGTGCGAATACTTTCTGGTCTTGCACTTTTGGGAAGAACGACATCTATTTAATAGCATTTGGAGTGGTAGGATCCACCTATATAGGAGGTTTGTGGATGATGTGGTCATTGTGTGGTCAGGCACTAAGTCAGAATTTCTGGATTTCTTGTGCTACTTAGAGTCTACCACTGCATTTTTAAGATTTACGGCAGAATATTCAACAGATAATATTGACTTTCTAGATGTGAATTTGCATTTTAATAATGTACATGGGATGACATCTAGATTATATAGGAAATCGTGTTGGAAAAACACACTACTATATTTTAACAGCATGCACCCAAGACACACATTTGCAGGGGTGGTAAGAAGCCAGTTTGTCAGATTAACCAAATTATGTAGGGACTCTGGTGTGTTATCAAAAGAGGCTGAAGATATGGAAAATTTATTCATTGAGAGGGGCTACACCCCGGGTTTAGTAAGTGAGATAAAGAATGAAGTCATAAGCTCAGTGACCAACAGTTCAGAACCAAATGAAGTATGCATAACTAATGCAAATCATATTAAACAAAAGATAGGAATCCCATCCTATAGACGACAAGAAGTTTATTGTGAGAATAGGGTGAGATTTATGATGAAGTACACCAATGACATTGCTGAACTCAAAAAGATAGTGAATAGACATTGGAATGTGTTGACCATGGAGGGTGTTATCAAGAATGTAGTTGGGAATAAACCTTCGTTTATGTTCCGCAATTGTGATAATTTAAAGGCCATTTTTAGTTTTGATTCCAACAAACTGAAATCTAATTTTATTTTTGAAGGCACCCAGAGGGGTAGTTTTCCTTGCAAAAAGTGTAACATGTGTCAATACATCACTGTCACACAAATTTATAAACATCCACAGGGTTTCTTTAGGTTTGAACCCCAATTCTTTGCTAATTGCGACACCATGAATTTAATTTATATGGCAACATGTGTACAATGTGATGCCTTTTACATAGGGCTTACAAAAAGGAAATTCAAAGAACGGATATACAACCATATTTATGACATCAGAAAAAAGAACAAATTAAATGCCCTAGCGAGACACATAAATTCAAATCCTACACATGGTTTCAAGTTTAGGGTTTTACAAGTTGCTAAACAAAGCTTAAGAATGGGAGATAGTCTGAATTATCTAGCCCGATTGGAGCTAGAATGGATATTCAGAACGGGAGCACATTTAGATCCAGGCCTTATTAATTATGTATCAATGAAACCTATCTTAGAAAATAACACCGTAAAGTGACCCTGGAATGGTCAAATTGCCAACTGTAATATGAGTTGTGACACAGTATATTTTATTTACATAGACTTTATTGGATTTGATATGTGCAACCATATGACACATGTTCATTTCAAGGGACACATCATAGAATCATCCACTACCATATATAAATTTTAGGTATTTGTAGCAGTATTTAATGAAGCATGCATTGATGAAATTCAGCCAACACCTATGAGGTTTATTTATTTATTTATTTATTATTTATTTATTTATTTATTTATCACTATATTCACGATGACCAGATATATCCCATTGGATACGTCTAATTATGCGCTCATATGTTTTTAGATGTGATTTCATCTCTACACATGAGCATTATAGTTTTTACATTGTGCTCTATGTATATTTATTCATTTACATATTCATTTATTTACCTATTTAGATACAACATGGAGCATTATCAGTTATAACAATGGAGAATAGACATGCCCAATATAGTACACAGCGATTCATCTTATTTAAATCTCTCAAGCTTGATTTATCTTTTAATATTGCTTTTTAATATTGTGTTTACAAAGTTGTTAGATTTATTAGCAATAGCATCATGAAGTGGAGGAGATAGATTGAACGCACAGTGGATGTGTATAAAATATGGATGTTTTTTCCATGGTTTTTCCATGTTTGATTCTAGATGTTAAAATTCACCTTTTTTCTCTTTTTTGCATTTGGAGTATTTAATATGCTTTGTAACAATGTATTTAGTTTGATGATATTTAAAGATTCACCATTTTATTAGATATGTGAACAAATGTTGAACGCAAGTAGTCACTAGAATTTGATGCGTTCCATCAAACAAGGGCTATGAACGTGTAATGAAACCTGCTGACATGAGATAGATTTCTGTTTGAATGTATACTATCACTTTAAGTACCAATATCCAAACTGTTTTACTGTTTTAATTGCATAATTATTTTAATTGGATTAATTAAGATTGTGTCTTAACTATAAAAAGAGAGCAAGAATTATTTTAAGTTAGATCTGATGAAGCGTGCATGCAGCACGTGAAAGCGCTCATCTCTTGGTTTTTATCGAATAAAAGTTGGATGGTAATAAGAACAGTGATTTTTTTCGTGGTGTATTCTGCAGTTTATCTTTTATCTGATTCTTTGGCCTGGGCTGTTTTGTTGTTGGATACTTCAGGAGCTTTTGCGATATTATTTTTCCACATATTTATATATATATATATATATATATATATATATATATATATAAAATATTTATATATATATACATATATATATATATATATATATATGGGTCTACGTTGACTCACCAAAATTACATTTCAGTGAATCCAAATGGGCCAACTCCACTTCTTTGAAATGCCATTAAATCAAAAGCACGGACTGCCAAAATTCTTTCCCTGTGAAAGGAACCACTCAGCCACCACAAAAAAAAAAAAAAAATGAATAGACCAAAACTAAACCTACCCAAGTGGGGGGCTTTGCCCCCCACATTCCCCTACATAAATATACTAACTCTAAGATTGCAATACTCTGAATTCTGAATAAAGGGCATAATTCACCATGGTGGCCAAGTGCTTCCTTTCACAGGGAAAGAATTTCGGCAGGCCGTGCTTTCAATTTAATAGCATTTCAGAGATGTAGAGTCAGCCAACTTGGATTTGCTGAAATGTAATTTCAGTGAGTCAAAGTAGACCCATATATATATATATATATATATATATATATATATATATATATATGACAGTACTCCATATAATCAAACGTTCATAATATTGAAGTCATTTGATTCCATCTGCAGGTGTTAACTATATGCAAGATTGTGCACAGTTGGGGTTGGGGAATTTACACTTTCCCCAGAGTACAGCAGTCTTGGAGTTGGTATTTATAGTTAATGGATGGGTGAAGGGGGTGCAGGGGCCTTGCCCACCTTTAAAAAAAAAATAAGTGTTTTGTTGTTCTGTCTTTCAATGTTTCTAAATTGAACTTTAGCCATTCAACATTGATATATATATATATATATATATATATATATATATATATATATATATATATATATATATATATATATATATATATATATATGTGGGTCTAGGACTATTCACTGAAAGCACATTTCACTAAAAGTCAAACGACTGTGCACAAATCACTGAAAGCTCAGCACAATTCACTGAAACACATTTCACTGAAAGTTATATATGGCCTTTTCCGCACTATAGTGCGACCCTGGAGTTAGTATATATCATAAGTGGGGCTGTCGGGGGTACCGCCCCCACATAGTTTGGATATATATTATGTTCACAAAAGAGTAATTTATTGGAATTGCAAGTATCCATATATATAGTTCAAAATATTTAAAATAGGTGGGGGCTACTCCCCCCACACCTCCCAATGTGGGGGGAGATGCCCCCCACACCCCCTTACTATATATATATATATATATATATATATATATATATGTATATATATATATAAACTAACTCCAGGGTCGCACTACAGTGGGGAAAAGGCCATATATAACTTTCAGTGAAATGTGTTTCAGCGAATTGTGTTTTCAGTGAATTGAGCTTTCAGTGAATTGTGCACAGTCAAATGTGTTTCAGTGAAATGTGCTTTCAGTGAATAGTCCTAATATATATATATTTATTTATTTCCATTTGGGAGACAGGAACTTGGGGACCCCTGGCTCCTTTTCCATCTGGTCTTTCTGACATTTATTTTTGTACCTGCCCTTTGTTAGCTGTTGATTGCTTACCCATATGTTGTCTGTGTTAGTAGGGCCAAGATTTTAATGGGTAATTTCTGTGCTACCTTGGCATGGGAGAGTAGAACATTTTTTTACTGCCTGCATAGTCTTCCTTTTTTCCTCCATAGTTTGGAATACCAAGGGTTACAAAGAGCAAATTCTTTTCAAGTGGTGCATTAGGGAGCTTCATTTCCAAAATTCTGGCAGACATTGAAACCTCAGCCAGCGAGGCCTCCTTATCACACACCTAATAGTTGCAGCCCTGAATGCATCATTCAGAGCATCAATAACTATCTTCTGTAAAGGGCTTAGCCACCTGATAAATACTCCCAGGAGAAGTCCCATAATTTTACTCTCAAATCCACATCAGTCACCTTCTCAGTTTTCTCCCTCATCTGGTCAAGGACAGCAATCTGAAACTTAATCAAATGTGCCTAGCAGTTAATGGATTTAAAGACCAAAATGATAGCTATGCATATTTTCTTCCCAAAACAGTCAAGTGCCCTTCATTAACTGTCTCTGAGAGAATTGGGAACAGAAAGCGATACAGACCGCTTCTCTGGATCTATAGGTACCATTGCTGGATCCACCACAGAAGTGCTGTAAAGACATTTATGGGACTCTGGACCATGCTAATCCCATCAAGCATTTTAACTGTCTCTGAGAGAATTGGGAACAGAAAGCGATACAGACCTCTTCTCTGGATCTATAGGTACCATTGCTGGATCCACCACAGAAGTGTTGTAAAGACATTTATGGGAATCTGGACCATGCTAATCTCATCAAGCATTCAGGTACAGTGAGCTCATCTGTCTTCTCATTTGAAGTGGGCTTTCATTCTGCAGACATTGTCTCTAAATTAGATGCTCTGTGAGAGAAGCAAAGGCCTTAATATTATCAGTCTCTTTTTCATCCACTGAGCTGGAACATATCTGGTGTACATAATCTAGCTCTTCCTCCTTACTCTTTGAGTAGTCAGAATCTTTCTCTGTGCAGAATTCTCCTTTTTCTCTTTTCAGAGGGAACTCGAGACACTGAGGATTGAATTGAACTGAAGTTCATTGCAAGTTCTGAAAGATATGTAGGAACTCTTAATCCAAATATATCCATTCTTGGGAGAGTTACAGGAGGCCCATGCATCTTCATGGGGTGAAAGCTCCATGTCTGGACATTTCAGCCTTCGTGGCAAGGACATCCACCCTGAAGGACTTTACCTGGGGACATGAGTTCCAGACCTCAACAGTTTGACCAAAAATGTCTTCTCTATGGTTCTCCCCTTCAGAAATGTGACACAGACTTCCATCTATGAACATTTTAAGTGGAGCAGCCAACAGACGTTCCACACGAGGGATTCCCTCTGGGTGAGATGCACCTTGATCCACAGATGTGATGGCCTTAAAGGGGCTCCACCACCTCAAGTAACTGAAACACATGGCTCAGAGGTTGAAAAAGTGCCTTACTGCCACCTGCCTTCTTGTGCTGAGCAGAAACATCTGATGCCTTGGTCACTTTTTTTGTGTTCCTGACTACCTTCTCCTTAGGTTGCTTCTCCATACGCATCTTCTGGGTGATTTCCAAAGTTGACGTTGAACTTGAAGGCACCATGACTGTATGAGTCAAGCCCTTGATCCTCTTCATGTCAAAACAGTTTTGAAGAGAATGTTCCTTTCTACTTAGTGCTTTACTGACAATTCTCTAGCAAAAACACTACAGATTTTAATGTTATGTTCTATTCCTAGGCAGAATATTCAATAGATATGGTAATGTTTATAGGGACTCCACCTTCCTCATATACAACTGTCTTTCTTCTTTGGACTGGACACACCTGTCATGTATAATCTGTGACTACTTCCCTTAACAATACAACATAGTCATAGCAAAAAAACACTAACAGGTGTCAAGTTTTCTCAAACAGGGTACTTATCTGCACTGAAGTCTGGAACAGGCCAAATGATGTGACTACAGGTGTTGTACCAATCATTCATGTAATACAAACTGTTGCAAGAAAGATCTAAAATGGTGATGGTAGACTACAGCCTTATACAGGGACTGTATTGATGTCCCTAAGTGGTGGATATCCATCTGACCTGGAAGGGAAGCCTTTTGAGCTCTGGAAGTCAGGCCAAACTGTCAGTATTACTGCAACAGTGATCTACTGGAAGAGCGTAGCTTAATGCAATATTTTTCAGTACTACTAAACATTTATGAGGTACAGTGATTGAATACCACAACAGTGCATACCTATCTCTAACATTAAAAGCTAGTCTTGTGGAATAGTGAGCAATAATCCTTGGTTCAGTTACTGAAGGCCAACTTCTACCTTGGGAAGTCAGTGTTTAACTTGTCCAGCATGCACATGTCCAAGTTTTCATTTGTTTCTGGATTACGAAACCACCTAATCTGTGCATCAGCATTAGCGTAATGAATGATGTAGCTCTGGCATGTCCTGGATCATGAATACTAGCTGTGACTCCTTTTAACAAACCCATTTTAAGTCAGCTCTGTAACATGCAGGACTATGACCTAGATGGCCTGGGTTTGAGTAGTGCCCTGGGCACTGAAGGAGCTGACTGAATGCGATGGGAATGATGAAGTGCATGACTGTTTGCCTTTCTCTGGGTAGATGGTGTGGGGGAATGCTGGAGCATGCCTAAGGTATTAGCACCTGATACAGTAGATAGTGCACTCCATGTGCACTCCTACCAGACAGGGCCATTCAGCACATCAGTAAGACAGAATGTGCTTACAAAATCTATATGTTGCATGAATGATGTTGAAGGAGTTCATCTCTTCACTTCTCATATCATAATTCCTCTGCCCCATACTCAAACCAGCTGGAGGCTTGTAGTCCTGGGTGGCTACAAAAAACAGCACCTGAGAATAAGGAGTGTTGTGAGGCAACAGATGGTGGCAGTGATTTGAAGGGGGTCAAAATGTGCTTTTATTATAAACAATTAACTTCATATTTAATAAGAACTTTTTCTACAGCTTCACATTCAGTACATATTTATTTGTTTATGTTTTGATAAGTGGGAAGGCCAGTTGGGTTGCGCCATTTTCAATGAAGACTGGTGAAAAATGTTCAAAAACAACATTCACAAGCAAAGTCATACAATATTTTCATACATAACAGCTACTGATGAAAGAAAGAAAACACAAATGTGGGGAAGCTAAAAAAATAAACGATTTAGCATAATTTGCCTACTTCTATAATGCAGGTATTTAACTCATAATTTAAATTAAAGGTACATAGGTTCACAGATAATTAATTTTGTTCATCACGTTTTTAACAAGAAAACATGGTCCATTGTCCTCTACTATTACTAAAGGAAAATAATTCTTGTGTTTCAAATAAGCATTCCACATCAGCAACTATTATTATTCTATGTGTTTTCCTTATAAGTTTCACTGCAATGTCAGCAGGTTGCAAAAAGTACAGTTTTGTACCTACCATAAATGTAGATGTTCGAGGATCCACATTGCTGCAGTCATAACCTGTGGATAGTCCGCTGTCCTCAGTCGGCCCGAATACCAAAGTGTTAGGCTGGCGTCGGTCATGGTCGCTCAGATCTGACGTCAGTACGCAGTGGTACTAAAGTGCATGACCGACGCCATATCCTCAGTCTTTCTTGCCCCAGATGCAGAAGGTAGCCAACAATAGAAAAATACCCAACCACCAATATAGAAAAAATAATTACCCCAAAAACAACACAGCAACCCTAAACTACAGAGGGGAAGGAGGGAGGGAAAATAGGACTGCAGCAATGTGGATCCTCGAACATCTACATTTATGGTAGGTACAAAACTGTACTATGTTCTTCGTCTCACATTGCTGCAGTCATAACCTGTGGGTAGAATCCCAAAGCAAAGGTAAGGGAGGTTGGCAAAATCAGAAAGCATTAGGAGCTGTTAACATGCCCTGTAAAACTGCAGTGGCAAACCCAGCCCTAGATTTGGAATAAAGAGGGAGATGGTAATGCTTAGAAAAAGTGTGCACTGAACTCCAAGTAGCTGGCTCCAAAATATCCTTAGTAGCTACTCCCCTTAAGAAAGCAGTAGAAGTGGCAGTCGCCCTAGTGGAATGAGGTCTGATCCCAGCCGGAACATCCTTTCCATGATGAGAATAACAAAAAGCAATACAATGGCCAATCCACTTAGAAATAGTTTGTTTTGAAACAGGTTTTCCTTGTGAACCCAAGGCAAAAGAAATGAATAACTGTTGAGACTGCCTGAACCCTTTAGTTCTGCTCAAGTAGTAACGTAACTGCCTGTGAATATCCAAAGAATGCAAAATTTTTTCCCCTTTATTTTGGGGATCAGCATAAAAAGTAGGCAAATGAATAGATTGGTTTAAAGCCACATTAGAAACAACTTTAGGCATAAAAGTAGGATTAGTACGCAGGGATACCCTATCCTTATGAAATATCAGGAAGGGCTCAACTGCCATGAGAGCCTGTAATTCAGATACCCTCCTAGCAGACGTAATGGCCAACAAAAAAGCAGACTTCCAAGACAAAAACTTCAACTCAGATGTAGCTGCAGGTTCAAAAGGAGGTAAAGTAA
Source organism: Protopterus annectens (assembly GCF_019279795.1). NCBI lineage: Eukaryota > Metazoa > Chordata > Ceratodontiformes > Protopteridae > Protopterus > Protopterus annectens. The sequence goes on along the minus strand of NC_056746.1, from coordinate 846,342,603 downwards.
GCTTTTCCAACACAAAATTGCGATCCCAAGAAGGAGTAGGAGCTCTACGTGGGGGTCTTATGTTCTTTGCCCCTCTAAGAAATTGCTTAAACAAAGGGTGAGAGAATAATGGTGGGTCACAGTCATAGTGAGCAGAAATAGCTGCAGCATGAACTTTCACGGAGGAGAAAGACAAACCCTTGTCTAATAATTCTGTCAGGTACTGTAGTGTAACACTCAAATTAGGCACTGAAACATCAAAGCTCTTTGTTGTGCTCCAAAGAAAAAATCTCCTCCATTTATCAGCATAAACTTTCCTTGTACTAGGCCGCCTGGCTTCCAAAATAACATTCAAAACTTGTTGAGGAAGCTGCGACCCCCCCCAGGGTCTAAGACAGAATATGCCAGGCTGTCAGATGCAGGGACTGTATCTTGACATTGAGGAAATGATTGCTTGCCTGGGACAAAAGGTGTGGAATTAATGGCAAAGGCCAAGGAGGCTCCCGTACTAAACTCCTCAGCAGAGGGTACCAGTGCTGACGTGGCCAATCTGGAGCTATTAGAATCATGCAAGGCTTGTCCTGTCTGACCTTCAAGAGCACCTTGGGAAGGAGAGGCAGAGGCGGAAAGGCATAGACGTGAAGGTTGTTCCAACTGAAAGATAGACCATCCACTTTCCAAGCTTTTGGGTGAAACATCTTTGTGCAAAATTTTGGCAGTTGGAAATTTAGTGGAGAAGCGAACAGATCTATGTCTGGAGTTCCCCAAGTCACTGTCAACTGTTGAAATACATGAGGATCCAATTTCCACTCGTGGGGATCCACCATCTGTCTGCTCAAAACATCTGCTAAGGAGTTCTGTGCTCCTGGCAGAAACCTTGCCTGAAGAGTGAGGTGCAAACTCAGAGCAGTCTCCCACAAAATCATAGCTTGTCTGCAAAGAGGGTACGAATGGGTTCCCCCTTGCTTGTTGATGTAACACATGACTGTTGTGTTGTCTGTTTGAATTAACACCTGTCCCGGTTGAAGTAGATCCTTGAAAGCCATCAGTGCAAATTGAACTGCTAACATCTCCTTCATGTTGATATGCAAATGCTGTAGTCTGGGAGGCCACGTGTCTTGAATCCATTTCCCATTGAAGTGTGCTCCCCAAGCCATGTCTGAGGCATCTGTCGTTAAGATCTGACTCGCCTCTGGTCGGGTCACAGAGAGTCCCTTGTTTAGGTGACATTCCTGAGCCCACCACAAAAATTCCCTTTGGATGCAAGGTATTATCTGAATGACAGTGTCCAAATCGTGGCAGTGTTGAGTCCATACACTTTTGAGATACCATTGTAGCTTCCTCATATGAAGTTTGGCATTGGGAAGTACCAGAATACAAGATGCCATGAACCCCAAGGCTTGAAGGACTGTCCTTGCAGTCAGCCTGGACAGTAGGGATAATTGCTGGAAGTAAAGGGGAAGATTTCTTTGTTTGTCCGGGGTGAGAAAAGCCATCTGAGAGGCTGTATTCAGTCTCACACCCAGAAAGCACATGTCCTGAGGGGGTACTAGACTGGACTTTGCTTTGTTCACAGAATACCCTAGGCACCTTAGCACTGCCATTACATACTGTAGATGCTGAAGTAATTTGACTTTGTCTTGAGCAAGAATCAGGCAATCGTCCAGATAAGGATAAATTTGTATTCCTCTTAGTCGTAAGAAGGCTATCACAGGAGCCAGGACCTTTGTGAACACCCTGGGCGCAGTAGATAAGCCAAAGGGCAATGCAGAGAACGGATAATGAAAAGTACCAGCCCAAAAATGCAGGAACCTCCTGCAGCTGGGCCTGATAGGAATGTGAAGATAAGCCTCTTTGAGATCCAGAGTTACCATCCAGTGATCTTTGCCTAGCAGAGGCAGAAGTTGCTGCAAAGTTAACATCTTGAATTTTGGAATGTCTAGGTATGTGTTGAGAATAGACAAATCCAGAATTGGCCTCCAAGTGTTTCCTTTCTTTGGCACAAGGAACAGGCGAGAATAAAATCCTAGGCCTACTTCTGACGGAGGGACCCCCTGGATAGCCCCCATTTTTAAAAGTAAAGAAATCTGCTTGTGAGCCTCCAGCTTTTGCTGAGGAGGTACGTCCGGCATGCCTTTGAAAGGAGGCAAGGTGTGAAAATAAAACTTATAGCCTCGATCTATAATGTCCAACACCCATTTGTCCTGGGTGACTAAAAGCCAATTTTGCTTGAAAAGTGCCAACTTTCCTCCTAGAGGAGCTGCCAGACAGGAGGGATCTGGCAGCTGGAGATACAGGTCATTGGGTCTGTTTACGAAAAGGCTGACCCCTGCCCTCACCAGAAGATTGTGTAGGGGAACTCCACGTCCTAGGTCTGAAAGAACCCTGAGCATGAGGTCTGCCCCTACCACGTCTAGATCTGCCCCTAGACTGTAAATCAGAAGAAGGATAAGCCCATCCTTTTGCAGGCCAATTCCTGCTAAACTTAGGGGGCTGCACTTGTAAAAATTCCTTAACTGTCTGCATGGATTTAGCTTTGTCTTCCATTTTCTTCAAAACTGACTCCACAGGAGAACCAAAAAGAACCTCAGATTGAAGGGGAGCATCCAAAATTCGAGCTTTAACATGCTCTGACAAATTCTGATCCTTAAGCCAGGCGTGCCTACGAATAACTGAACCAGTGGCAGCCCCCCTGGAAGAAGCCTGAAGAGCATCAAAGCCACACTGCAAGGAATGCTTACCTACCTGATCAGAGGCATGAACTAAATCCTGCAATTCCTTACACTCTATGCCCTCTGCTAAAGCATCTACCTTAGATTTCAACTGACTTAACAAAAAATTCTGGTACTTCAACATATGAAACTGGCAATTTAAAGCTCTCATAGCTAGAGTGGAGGAGGTATACACTTTTTTACCCCACCTATCCAAAGCTCTAGAATCTTTATCCAGAGGAACTGGATTCTTTACATCAGAAGCCCTGACACCCTTAGGTCCCTGGCTAATAGTTTCCGGGTCAGCTCTAGGACTCTTATACAAATATTTATGAGCCTCTGGAACTCTGTAATACCTGTCTGGCTTGACAGGGGCAGGAGGTAAAGAATCAGGATTAAGGGAAGCCTCAGAAAAAACATCCTGAACAACATCCAAAACAGGGGGAATGGCCAAGGGCCTATGCTGTGGTAAAAACAAAAATTCCCTAAGCCTCTTACGAGAATCTTAGAAATCCTGACCTTCCCACTTAAAATGCTCCCTCATGGAATGCAGGGTTTCAGAAAAGGAAAAATCCTCTGGAGGAGAAGCAGAAGGACAGGAATCCTCTGCATCTGAATCAGAATAAGGAGGAAAATCCTGGCCGTCCTCAGCTGAAGACTCAGAGTAATCTGAGGAATGCTCCAATCCCTCCACCTCTGTCTCCACCCTAGGCCTCTTATCCGGAGGGGGCATAGAACCTCTGATTAAAGTAATCAAATCCTCTGCCATTTTCAGCATATGTTTTTTAGGAACTGAACCTGCAGAACTAGGGCTGACGCCTGTGCCAGAAAGACCAGGCCTGGCTTTAGAAGGGGCTTTAGTGACAGAAGAAGAAGGCCTAACAACCTTGTGTAAAGAAGGAACTACAGAAACTTGAGAGGCCCCCTCGGCCTGACCTAACTCCTGGGAGGCCATTTCTTGTAAGATTAAAGGCTCCCCCTGAGATTCAGCTGAAACCTCGGCTGATTCCACAGATTCCACCATAGTTTCCAAAGAACCGGCGTCCGCAACGGACGACTCATCCTGCTTGGATTTTAACGATTTCTCTTTTTGCTTCTTAGCGGTAGCAGGCGTCGGAGGTTCCGACGGCATGTTGTAGTTACACCGCTTACTGAAAACAAGTCTAGCACAATCTAACCTGCGTTTAATGGTGCGCTTATTAAATCTAGCGCAAAAGCGACACCCGACTACGTCGTGCTCAGGCCCCAAGCAAGGAATACAGAGAGAGTGGTAGTCCCTATGAGGTATCTGTTTCCCACAAGAAATACAATTATTAACTTTTTCTGACATCCGGATTTAACTGAGGCAAGAAAAGACAAAAATATTCCCCAACGGGGTACTTAGCCCAACTTGGTCTTCGGTCTGAAACTCAGAAACGAAAATTTCAGGACGCCGAACGGCACTTGCAAACACTGCTTCTGCTTCGGACCATGCGGCAAGAAAGACTGAGGATATGGCATCGGTCATGCGCTTTAGTACCACTGCGTACTGACGTCAGATCTGAGCGACCATGACCGACGCCAGCCTAACACTTTGGTATTCGGGCCAACCGAGGACAGCGGACTACCCACAGGTTATGACTGCAGCAATGTGAGACGAAGAACATCTGTGTTACTTATTCTTGTGAATTCAAAGGTTATAGGAGATTACCAAGCTAACAGCGTAACAGCCTTTATAAGCCTAGCTATTATTACCCAAATTTTACTTGATATTTAATCATTAAGGGCTAGAGGATGGATTAAGTTTGTGTCTGTGCCTTTAAGTATTTTTACATACTGCCTCATCCATAAGGGACATGAGCACCACTCCAAGAGTGAATTTACAATACCCCATCCATTGATCCAAACTCAGTTTGAAGAGGGTGAGGGAATGGCTCTGCTTTACATGAATAGGAAGCCTATTCTAGAGAAGGGGTAATTTCTGAATTTCTGAGACACATATCTGTCTCTCCGATATATTTTGTTTGTGTCACAGACCAGGTTTAGATCCCTAGATCGAGTGACTTCATGTAGTTTGTCTTGTGAATGTGTAAAAGTTTCATCAGGGCTGGATCTGTGAATGCCTTGTAGGTTAGGCATAGATCACCCCTTATTAGTGGGAAGAAGATAGACTAAAGAGATAGTTCCTTTTGTCTATCTGCATAAGACATGTTGTTTACACCCTGTATTTTTTTAAGGAACCTCTGAGGCTGCTCCAGCTGTTGTAAGTGCCTGGTCAAATACATGCCAAAAGGTGAATTGTACTTGATTATTTGTCTGATAAGGCTGAGTACAGTGGGACTGCAGCTTCCTTGGATCTGGATGACATGCCTTTACTTATAAGCTGTACCAGATAGAAGGACTTCCTCACCACTGTGAACACATGGTGGTCAAAGTTCAGGCTATCTATCTGTGTACCTAGATCTCTCACCTCTGAGTCCAATCTTAGGAGTGTGCTATTAATGCTGTAATTTGCAGGGGTATTTGACTTCCCAAAGAGTATGAATATGCATTTTTTACATTTCTTTTTAGGCCATTGTTCTGGCACTGATCATTTGTCTGAGTCAGACCCTCCTGAAAGATATCTATATCATTGGGGGATTCAGTGATTGCACCTAACTTGCAGTCATCAGCAAACTTAGTCAGCCAAAGGCCTTCTACATTAGCTTTGACTTCAGATAAGTATATTCTGTACAGCAAAGGTCCCAGCACTGAGCCCTGTGGCCTCTTGCTGGATCTGGATTCACCACTCTAACAACATATGTCGTGACCATTAGCTATTTGGGTATCCATCTGGTGAAGTAGGGATTTATGCACAGTTTTGTGAATTTATCCAAAATTCCTGAGTGGGGAATTGTGACAAATGCCTTAGCCAAGTCAAGGTAGGCAGTATGTGCTGTTTTACCCTCCTCCGTGGTCCTAGTGATTTTTCTATGAAGTCCACCAGATTGAGCAGGCAAGAACTGCCCTTGACAAAGCTGAACTAGGTCTGGTCCAGTGTTTGGAAGTTTCTTATATTTTTATTTATCAGGTCCATAATTATTCTTTCCATGGTCTTGTATGTAAGACTAGTCCAACTTCTGGGTCTTTAATTTTTCAAGTCTATTGATGGTCGCCTTTTACGCTGAGGGATGACTGTTGCTGTCCTCCCCGCAGAGACAAAGGCAGTCTGAAGGCTGTGGTTAAATAAATATCCCGGTAGTAGTTAATTCATTTAACTCATTATAGTGCCACAGTTTCCCATATCAACTTCAGAGTCCACAGCCTTGCCTTATAAATTGTCTTCTACCAAGAATTAGGTTTACTTTCTAAATTTTCATTAACTTTACAGGAAGTACTTGTATCATACTCTCTGTGCTGTCTTAATCAGCTATAACATGTCACTTTCAGCTCCTTCAGTGCATGCTTTATGTATAAAAATCACTTTCTTGCATATAACTTTACCACAGGTGTAGAATTGTATTTGTTTACAATCCCCTGGCTGTCTGATGTGTTCCAAGGCACCTGTAGCACTTTGTATCTTTGCATTTTTATTAGCCTTAAGACAAAGCCCTTTATATTTCTGTTTGCTTACTCTCTTACATGCTACAGCAGTCTGTCTTAGTTATATAACATGCACATTTTAATTTCCTGTTTCTGCTGCTAATGTAATCTTTACAGAGATGTCAAAAATTAAATTATTTTCAGTTAACAATCTGATTTATATATGGTTCTCACTAATTCTGTAGGGCAGCCTAGACTTCCCTATCCTCAGTAATAGTCTGTATCTCATGTTGGGAGATGCCAAGGCGTTATCAGGTCAACTGAGAAATACAATCTCTTCAACACATTGCAGGTCTACTCCAGGAAATCTTACCCTGAGACCATCTTCAGCACACCTGTTGTGAAACATGCCCAAAATACCTCAACTGGCTCATCACAATCCTAAGAAGCTTGTAACTGTGACCTTTCTTTCTTTCTTTGTTTTTTCTTTCTTTCAGTCACTACCCAAAGTTCATGACCTCAGGTGGGGATAGGGACATTGGCTGACTCATAAAATTAGTGCTTTATGTTTGGACTCAACGCCTGCTTCATGCTCACAGTAGATTCATGATGATTCTATAAATCCATTTATTGTGAATCCCATCCTTTTATTGTGAATCCCAATATTAAGAAATATTTATTTATTTATTTATATATTTATTGCAGTTGGTTTACCAGGATAGTCAATTGGGCCACAAGGAACCCGTTTTCAATGGAGTCCTGGGGAGAAAAGCTCCAGAAATACATTTTACATACCTACAAACATATATTCACACATACACTCAAAGGTTAACAATAAGGTAAAAAAGCAAAAATGTACAGCTAGATACAGTATGCAAAAAATGTAATAATATTAATTTGTACAGAAATATCCATTTATACAGAGTAGTTAGGAAAAACTTAGTCATCAGAAAGTTAGAGGAGATTCAGTGAGATGATGAAGTGGTGGAAGAAGAGAATCATTGGACTTACCTAATAATTTCTATAGAAATTTAGGTATAGTAAGGTGTAGCAGAGTATGGAGGGAGAGAGAAGAGAAGAGTAGGTTATGTAGGGTGGGAGCAGGAGCATTCCCACTGAGATGCTAGGTGTGTATAGAGAGATTTTTTGAAAGCAGAGTGATTAGAGGTGGTACGTATGAGTGAAGGAAGGGAGTTCCAGATGCGAGCTAGGGTGAAAGATAGAAGGTTTTTGCCTGGGGGATATGTAGGTTTATGGACTTTGAGTAGGTTTTGATTGTTTGATCTTAATACTCTATTGGGTAGATGCATATTAAATGCAGAAGAAAGGGAAGGACAGAGGGAGGGGTTGAGAATAAGCTTGTGGGCTAGAGTTAGCTGAGTGTAAGTGAGTTGATTGGGAAGTTCTAGCCATTTTAGTTTCTGGAGGGAAAAGCTGTGGTGAGTGGAAGATTTGTGGCTGGTGGCGAATTTTGCAATTTTGTTGTAACAACAGGAAAGTTGTTTTTTGAGAGAGGATTGAAGATTAGTTAGGAGTGGGGCGCCATAGAGGAGGGAGGGGATAAGGAAGGATGAAGCAAGTGTTATTTTGGTAGCAGAGGTAAGGTAGGCATTTTGTCTATAAAGCATACCAAGTTTTTGGTGGGTTTTTTTGATGTTTTTTTGTAGGTGGGAGGTAAATTTAAGTTGGCTGTCAATTAGTACTCCAAGTAGCTTGGTCTCTGACACTAATTCTAGGGAAGAGTTATCTTGGCTAGCGATTGAAAATGTATTCATGTTGAGATGAGTAGCTTTAGAGGGAGTACAAATCATTAGCTTGGTCTTGGAGGCGTTAAGAGCTACGTGATTCTTTAACATCCATTGTTCTGTTATAGAAAAGGCATCTTGAGTTAGTTTTTGAAGTGTAGAGATAGAGGTGGCTGAGCAGATGATGGTGGAATCATCTGCATATTGGATGATGTTTGAGAAAGGGATTGATTTGTGGAAGTCATTTATAAATATGTTGAAGAGAACAGGTCCTAGAATGGAGCCTTGTGGAACACCTGTAGGGGTATTAAGGAATGAGGAGGTAGTTTTTTTCCATTTTACTGCTTGTTTCCGGTTGGCTAGGTAACTAGAGAACCATTGCAAGGAAGAGGAAGAAAGGTTAAGTTCTGAGAGTTTAGATATGAGCAGGCTATGTGAGATGGTATCAAAGGCTTTGGAGAGGTCAAGTAATAAGGTAGAGACAATTAGGCCAGAATCACGAGCTCTATTTACTGTTTCAAGGAAGGAGAGGAGGGCTGTCATAGTACTGTGGTTAGGTCTAAAGCCATGCTGTGTAACGTGAAAGCGCTTACTGTTTTTATTCTACAATAAAGTGTTGCCGTTAAGCCGTGGAGTGCTTCTTTTGTTTTCTAATTTGCTAACAGAGACTTTATCTTGAGAGGCACCTAGCCCAGGACTGGTTTGTTTTATCTGAACAAACTCAGTTTGACAGTTAGCAACCGCTTGAAGGGTAAACTCTCTATATAGGGACGGATGTAAAAAACTGGTTCTTAAATCAATAAAATCACATTGTTTACATCTCTTGCACGGAGTCGTTCCTCCTATGAATGTACCATCCCTTTCTTCTCTATTTTCAGACTTGAGAGGCCTATGACATAACAGTTGTTTCAAATTTTTTCTGTTCTTAAATAAAAACTTGGAATTGTCTCCCACTAAATCCCCTACACATTCATCTAGAAGGAGGGTACCCCAATGTCGTTGGACCACATCTCTGATCAACGGTGTATCCGTGGTGTAAAACATATGCCCCTTAAGATGATCCTTATACTTATCTAAAGTGGGGAAAGTCAGAGAGTTGTTCTCAGAAAAGTAGGGGAGAGCCCTGGTAGTCCTGAGGGGTTTAGTTTCTCCAAAGACTCTATTGACTTCAGTACAACTGTACTTCCTTTCTAAAAGTCTCTCTCTAAGCTCATCCAGCTCTCTTTTGTAGCACCCCTCCTGTGGATTAAGCCTTGATGCTCTTATAGCTTGACCTTTCATTACGTTATTGAAAACATAACGTGGATGCATACTGCTCCTATGTAACAAAGTATTCCTATAGCAGGTTTTTCTATGGATATCAGTATTCAAAAGGCCATTCCCTAATCTTTCAATTTGTATATCCAGGAAGGAAATACTATCCCTTGATGAAGTCATAGTAAAATAAAGGTACTCAGTTAAACTATTAATAGAGTGCTCAAACTCATGTAAATGATTGTCATCGCCACTCCAAATGAGAAACAAATCATCCACAAATCGTTTGTAAAACCTCACATGTTCCTTAAAACTATCTAGGGGGAACAAAAACTCCTCTTCCCAACTGGCCATGAAAATATTGGTGTAACTGTTCGCACACGATGTACCCATGGCCACCCCATTATTTTGAACATAGATATGCTCATCAAACATGAAAATATTATTATATAGCACCGTTTCTAAAAAAAAGTGCTAAAAGATCAATCACTTTGGGTTGTAAAGAAGAATAATTAGACAAGTATCTCTGCACTCTCTCTATACCAAAGCCATTAGGTATCACCGTAAAAAGACTTCTAACATCAAATGTTACTAAAAGGTAAGATTCATCAGCATCTACATTACGCATGAAGTCATATAGGTCTATTAGGAACTGTTTACTGTCCTTTAATATATGAGAATTCATCCCTACCACAGGTCTCATAAAGTGCTCCAAAAATAAAGAAAGAGGTTCGGCGACCCATCCATGTCCTGCCACTATAGGATGTAATGGTGGTGTATGGATGGCTTTATGGACTTTAGGAAATCCTTGTATAACAGGTATTAAAGGGTTATTCACCCTTAAAAATTTTAATAGACTAAAACTAATGTCACCACTTTTCAATAGGTCATCTAACATATCATAAATCTTATAGTCCCTAATAGTCACCTCTTCCATGCTAATTTCCTTATAAAAATGACCTTCCTGTAACATGTTCAACATACTGTCCCTATAGTCACAACTATTCATAACAACTATGGGACCTCCTTTATCTGCTGGTCGAATCACGACCAAGTGGTCTCCACATAAATCACGAAGGGCCATCCTTTGCATAAATGTTAAATTGCTGCTCTTACTGTCCTTCCTTCAACTGATCCATTTTATATAAATCTTGTTCAACTAATATCGTAAAAGTATCAATCAAAGGCTGTAGAGTAGGTACATAAGTACTAGGTGGTCTAAACACCTCTGTGCCTTCAGCATCACTATTATTACCAAATTGTAGCTTCAATTATAAGTTACGTGCAAACAGCTTGATGTCCAAAATTGTATCTACAACATTACTTCTAGTAGTGGGAATAAAGGTTAAACCTTTATCTAATACTTGTGTTTCATATTTTGTTAATTGCTTGTTCGAAAGATTAACTACTAAGGATTGCTTACTCGCTCCCACATCTTCTTGATAGTGGGACCCACATGCTCTCCTCCTGAGTTCTTCCTTGTCTGCCTCCCTCTGCTGTAGGAGCGCTGTCTCCTTTTCTATAAGAATGGTTCTATGGGGAAAGGGGTATGGTTATTCACATCAAACACTTGTTGCTGTGAAGTGGGCAAACTATTAATGTTTGTCTTCCTCCTCACTACCTGTTCATTGTTGTTACTAGCATTATTGCTCATGCTTGTCGCACCTCTAGTATTTATAGAGTTAGAAGGTTCAACTGACTCAAGTCTATTCAAACTCTCCCCACAAGGGGAAGCATTAGAACAATCCTGAGGAATGTGGGCAGCCAAATCCTGTGACTTAGAGTTATTAACGAAAGCTAAACTATTGTTGTTATCAGTGTTTAAACCAACACCACTAAGTACACTAAAGTTACTAGTATTGTTCAAACCCTTAGTCGAAGACATAGGAACAGGTAATTGTTTAGATACAGAAGAAATAACATTGTCGTTGTCCTTAGACCAAGCAACAACCTGGCCTAATCTGAAATCCTTCAAGTCTCTACTAATTTTGTTCCTCTTTTGCTCTGATAATTTCTTCTCAAATAAAAGTACACTGTCCAAGAGTCTTTCTAAAGCCAATCCGGCCTTAGGACCTGTGTATCTCCGTACTAACACACGCTGGTGATCAATCACACGTTTCCTTATTAAGTCCTCCTCCGGACCAAAAAAGTCATTTAACAGCCACATATAATTAAAACTTAGTTCCAAGTTCAGTTGTTGCCATTTATACAAAAGTTCAGGATGGAGGTTACCTGTTGTAGGTATCTTTTTGATGCACAGCCCCCTTGGTACAATCCTTTTCTGTAAACACACTTCAAAATGTTGGCGCTGCAATTGCATCCTCTTTAACTTAAGAAGATCGAACTCCAATCTGTTCAGTTCTTCTGTAAAGCCCTCTAGGTCCTCCATCACCGTACCTTCTGAATTATTGCCATCCAAGTCATCAAACAACATGAGTAAATTCTCGTCACCAGCCACACAAGTTTGGAACCGAGACATGTTCCGGTCAATGCAAGTCTGTTCATGTGGAACATACGGTAATTCAACATTGTTGTCAGTAGTAGCAGCCATGTCTCCCGGCATGTGCAATATAAAATGAGCAACGAAAATCAATAAAACAAAAAGGCACAACCAGGGAGTGAACGCTCCTGGGACTTTCGACAAAAATAAAACACAAAGAATGCCAAGCGTATAAAACATCCACTGGAGCGGTCCATGGCTATAACTGACTCAAAATATACTTGTGTAACTATACTTGCAAGACTTGTACAAAGAAACATGTGAAAAGAACGCAAAAATACAAGCTATAAACTAAACATTGCTGCATATATTTATTAACGATGTATTTATTATGCTATGACGTATTTATTGGATGACCAATCAGCAGAAGAGTGGTAATATTTGAATGTCTGTTTTCTTGTTGGTTTTAAAGCTTGAAGAAGCCCTAGTGGTGAAAGCGCTTGCTTCAATAAATAGTGTTTAGTTTATAGCTTGTATTTTTGCGTTCTTTTCACACGTTTCTTTGTACAAGTCTTGCAAGTATAGTTACACAAGTATATTTTGAGTCAGTTATAGCCGTGGACCGCTCCAGTGGATGTTTTATACACTTGGCGTTCTTTGTATTTTATTTTTGTCGAAAGTCCCAGGAGCGTTCACTCCCTGGTTGTGCCTTTTTGTTTTATAGAAACCTAATTGACAATGACTGTATAAAAATATTATCCTCCCTAAAGTATTCTCACTACTCTTACAGATTTAGCACACAGACCAACATAGACAAAGTCTTTGTAACCAATTCTTTACTAGCCAAAACTGATAATGTAATGCTGACATCATGCCCTATATCTGACCACAATGCTATCACCTTCAATGTAATACCTGACACTGACCCCTTAAACTTCGGCCAACGACTACCTGCTTATATAGTAACAGTACAAGGATTTAAAGAATGGCTTCTAGACGAAATAAAGCTTTACCTAGATGCCAATAATAATGGAGAGGTTTTAGATATTATTCTATAGGACACTTTAAAGGTAGTCTTACATGGTAAAGTCAAAAGTTGGTATATAAATAAAAGGAAAGAGTGGGACAAAAAAATTGTAGACATACAAAAAATGATGAACTAAAACTAAAAATGGCATCAAATGACAAGTCTGCATTAGCTGACATATGTAAACTGAACAAGGAATATCAGAATATCATGCAGCATAAAATATTAATAAATCTGGAAAAAATCAGATTATAATCCTACTCAATCCCAAGAGTACAGAATTGTGAGTAGATCTAAACATTTAAATGAAAAGAAAATCACATAAAAGAAATAATATACACTAGAAATAATCAGACTATCAAAGTTATAGATCTAAAAAAAATCTTATGTTTTAAAAATCATTACAAGAATATTAATAACAATAACTCATCCACAAGTGATAACAAAAGTATAGACAAATTTCGTTCTAATAATATTGAAAAGAAGTTATACAAACACAATATTAATAACACAGACAAACCCTTTTCCTTTAAAGAATTAGAGGAACAAATAAAAATCTTAAGACAAAAATGGGGACCAGGGCTGGATGGTCTAATTCTGGAATTTTACAAACTCTTACCTGATCTTCTTCTTTCGGCTTTTCCCGGTTAGGGGTCACCACAGCAGATCACCTGTCCGCTCATGATTGGCAGTGGAGTTTTACAGTGTCGAGTTGCCAGCCCGGTGCCCAACCTTCCACAGAAGGCACACACACACACACACACACACACACACACACACACACACACACACACACACATGCACTCACACCTAGGGCCAATTTAGAGTGTCCAATCCACCTACAGCATGTCTTTGGGATGTGGGAGGAAACCGGAGCACACGGAGGAAAGCCACGCGACTACAGGGAGAACATGCAGACTCCACACAGAAGGCACCCCAGCCAAGGATCAAACTAGAACATCTTGAAAATCTTACTCAATGCATTCCAAGAAGTTAAAACTACAGCAAACATCCCTCCCTCATGGAAATATTCTATCATCTCTCTCATCCTAAAACCAAATAAAGTGCCCAAGCTTTGCACATCATACAGGCCAATTTCTTTGCTTAACATTGATTATAGGTTATTCATGTCTATCTTAGCAGACAGATTAAATAATATTCTTTCAATATTAATTCATGAAGATCAAACCAGGTTTATAAAAAATAGAAAGGTACAAGGCAATGTAATTAGATTACTGTCCTTAACAGAGTTAGCAAAGAAAAAAAAAATAGCTTTCTATTTTAAGCCTTGATATAGCTAAAGCTTTCAACTCCCTAAGTTGGCCATATCTGTTTAAAGCTCTGAAAAAATACAATTTCTCCACAAACTTTATAGGATTAATTAAAAAAAACTATATGAAAAGACAATAGCCTATGTAAAGATTGGATCATATCTATCTAGCCCATTGAAAATATTAAGAGGTACCAAACAGGGGTGCCCCCTCGCCCTCTCCCCCACTACTCTTTGCCCTGGCTATTAAGCCTCTTGCAAATTATAGAAATAATGACAGCATTAAAGGATATAAAGTGTCAGACAAATCATCCCCCAAGATACAACTCTTTGCTGATGACCTACTAATAACTTCTAATGATATTGAAAATTCAGTAGATCGCCTATTTTATAATCTAGGTTTCTTTGCAGACATCACTGGTCTAAAATGTAATCACAACAAAACTCAGGTACTTCTAGTGAATAAAAATGTTACTATGAAACTTAGATCAAAAAGAAACATAAACTCTGAGAACACGCATATTAAATATCTAGGTATCATTATTGGGGTTCCTATTAAGTGATCACAGACGCATTCTGTCGAATGCATCTTGATCGAACATAAAAGAACAAAAAGGCAAAAATAGCGAAACAGCTTTTAAGAAAATTCTTTCCCTGGGAAAGAATTTGCTTTGCCGCTTCCGTTACTTTGCTGTTTTCGGCACTGTAGTGTGATCTCGGAGTTGTTATATTTAAGTAGGGGGTGTGTGGGGGGCACAGCCCCCCACATCAGGGGGTGTGGGGGTGAATCCCCCCACTTTATGTAATGTTTTAAAGTTTTTTTTTTATTTTTTTCCCTTGGAAAAAAATCAATGTTCTGAGGTTTCGACATTGTAAGCTTTCGCTTATATGGGGTCGATTAATCATCGTTCACTTTTTTAAGCATTCAATGGTGTAATATAGACACCATTATTGAACCTAATTATAAAAAAAATCACTCACATCTAACTATCTACAACTTATAAACTCAACTACTAGTTTAACTGACAGTTTGAATAGACTCTTCTTCACATTTGAAGAGAGACTAAATGTAATCAAAATGATACTGTTACCTAAAATCTTTTTCAATAGTCAAGCTCTAATAATTCTCCCACCTGTCAGAATTAAACAGAAAATTAATAACTTATTACTCAGCTTCCTTTGGTATCCCAAAAAAACAAGAATTTCTCTTCTCTGGCATACCACCAGCTGGGATGAAAGAGGCACAGGGTTTCAAAATATTGATTTTTATTAAACTGTGCATTTATTAACATAGTGTTGCTTTGGAATAATACTTCTTATAAGTCATTTTGGAAATCAATACGTGAAACCTTACATTGCTTGAACCATATACTCAAATACATGTAAACATCTTTATATGGATTTTAAATATATACATTCAAAGTGAAATGTCAAAACTTCTTCTCACACCTCTTATAAACCAAATATTGCTGTTGTTTAAAAATCTTACGTTTTCTAATCAATTAATTAAGAATTTATTAATAATTATGTTTCCTATTGCTTACACAAATGAATGTCTGATATATTTTGATACTCAGAAAATGTTAGAATTTAAGAAGGGTGGCCTATTATATTGGAATCAATTTCTCTCAGCTAATAAAATAAGTTCTGCAGACTATTTGATCAGCAGATATAGTTTGCAAAACTGCAATTGGCTGGACATCCAAACATGTAAGGATTTTATACATACTAAGCTCATACTCTCATTAGAGGCATACAATAACAGTAACTTAAAAATCTTGGATTTCATCTCAACAATCATTAATAGTTCATCCAAGAACACTTCATACATATCTGTTATTTATAAAATTCTCAGAAATGATTTTAGCAAAACAGATGTTTCTTTTTGGAATTATTCAAGTGAAGTCAATAGACAAGTATTCTCAGAAAAAGATTAAAAACTTTGTTTACAGTCAGTGAAGGAATCCACATCTTCCCTCTTCTGGCATGTATACACATGGACATTTTTACATAGATGTTTTTTCACCTCACATACACTAGCAAAAATGCGCAAGAAAGATGAAATGAAATGCTGGATGTGGACACCCTGATGCTGACTGGATACATATGGTTGTTAATTGTAAAATAATTTCCCCATTTTGGTTAGACTTTAAATATCTTTGTAAAGCTCTATGGAATGACAACTGTATAACTTCTGACTCCCTTATCCTTTTCAATGTTCCTGTTCCTGAAGTCATTCCTAAAAAACAAACATTTTTACTATGGTTTATCCTCTCTATAGCAAGGAAAATTGTTGCTAAAATTTGGAAATCTCAATCTATGCCTGTCTTTAAAGTTGAGTATATTGTGAAATACATTTGTAAAAATGAGATTCCTACTATAAAAGCAAGGACTAACAACACAACTCATCATTAAATTGTCTAATCTGTTACAGGAATCTTAAGTGTTCTCCTATGTATGTTGCTTTTTAGTTATGGACATTGTATATAGTTTGTTTTTTCTTGTTACTATACTGTTAAGTTATTGTGTTACAAAATGAATAAAAACATTTTGGAAAAAAAAGAAGAAATATGAACATGGGAAAGAAAAGGAGATTTAATATGGTGTAATATTTATGCCAAGGAGAAAGCAAAACTAACCAGTACAAAAAGAGCAGCACCAAAGATATTTGAAGAGAAATACAGGCAAATGAATCTGGAAATGGAAAACTTTACAATACAAAAAATAAGAAGACAAAGTGGAAAGCAGAAAGGGATATTAGTAATGGAGAAGTTAAAGAAAAGGAAACAAGAGGTTATGGAGTACCTGCGAAGTGAAATATTCAGTGTAGAAAACTTAATGCAGAAAGCACCACAACAGGATAGAGCAATGGATATCCAAATTAAGAGGAAACCAGTGGAACAGGAAGCAAATGGTCAGGTGCCATATGAAGATATTTTGGAGCCTTCCACAGGAAATCAGTATAAATGTTCACTTGAAACTGGAAAGCAATGTAAGAAACAGGAAAGTGTGGAAACTCTGATGCAGTCAGTGCTGAGGAGTGATAGACCAGTGAGATCCCATATGACAGAGCAATGGATGGCACAGGATGAAATATAAGATAACATGCCACAGGGAGATGCTATAGAACTTTCTATAGAATGCCCACTGGAAATGGAAAACAAAAAAAGTGCCCTCGGTTTAGAAGAAAATGAGCTAAGAGAAGAGTTGCTTGATTTAATAAACATAGATAGATATATTAAGATCAATGAAAGACGTAGACTGCGGAAGGTCAATAAAACCCCAAAGTCAGAATTTTCATAAAACAAATGAACACAATAATTAGGACTGTCCATAGAGTTCCATGCGATATAACAGAAGTAACCAGGATATATTACTGTGCAGCTAAATTAATAGCTGATAAAGTTCTACCACAAGAACACAGGATAGTGAGGGAAAGGATAGGGAGAAATTGAATACCATCATAGAAGTATCAAACAGAGAAAACTATAAAGCAATTAAGACAAGAAGTGTCAATGTTAGAAGAATACAGAAGAGGGAACAGATCAACAAAAATTCTCAGAAAGAAAAACGTGATAAAAGCAATGCACAATATTAGAACAGACCAGGATCTATCATGCACCATTGCAAATAACAAACTAAAAATCTCAGCACATGCAGAAAAACTTAGAAGATACGCAGATAAATATAAAGAAATAGTACAAAATAAGCAATTTATTGATGACCCAAAAAAGTTTTATAGAGAATTGGGAAACAAAGTAAAATGAATTGAAAGACTGCCAAAAAAAGAAGAAATAGAGACATTTTGGAGAAGTATCTATGAAGATCCTGTGGAACATAACAAAGATACTAAATGGACAGAAAAACTAAATGAAAGAATAAGAAGTTTAAAGGTACAAGATATGAAATGGGATGAAGTATCAGCCAGAGAGACTGAAACAAAGTTAAGAAAAGCCTCTAACTGGAAAACCCAAGGCCCAGATGCAGTACCTAACAAAAGTATTAACATCTTTGCACAAAGATTTAGCTTTGACTAAGAACAATGTATATGCGCACCCCAAATAGACACCAACCTGGCTAACAACAGGAAAAACAATGCTCCTACTTAAGAGTGAACCTGCAAGCTACCCTAAAAATTATAGCCTAATAATTTGCCTTCCAATGACATATAAACTATAAATGTGATTTGTTTCCGACACAGTTTATAGTCATTTAGAAGAAAACCCAATTATAGCAGTAGAACAAAAGGGCAATAAAATAAAGTCATATGGAACAAAGGATTATTTGTTGTTAAAGTCATAGTGGAGAACTGTAAAAAGGGGAAGAATCTAAGTATGGCATGGATTGACTACAAAAAGCATTTGATAGTATCCCACATTCATGGATAAAAGAGTGCTTAAAAATGTATAAGATACACCCTGCACTGATCGACTACATTACAGTGACCATGAAACAGTGGCAGACCACTTTGCAATTAAGCCATGATAAAGGACAAATTATTATTCAATGGATAAAAATTCAAAAGGGTATATTCCAGGGTGACTCTCTGTCACCACTGCCATTCTGCCTTGCCCTTAACCCATTAAGCTGTCTACTTAACAGGTTAGGCCATGGCTATAATTTGGCTCCTAGAAAACAACAATGTGTAAAGACTTCTCATCTTTTCTTTGTCAATGATTTAAAACTGTATAGCTCATCAGATGAGGAACAAAAGTACAACTGCAAGCTGTCAAAACTTTTTCAAATGATATAAGAATGTCATTTGCTCTTGATAAATGTGCAAAAGCAACCTTTAAAGCAGGAAAACTGCAGCACTAGGAAAACATCAGTTTGGGACAGGAATGTGATATAAAAGAAGTTGAGCAAGAGGGAGTGTATAAATATTTGGGAATTGATGAAGGATCATCAATAAAATGTGAACAAATGCAAATAAAACTTAGTAAGGAATACTTTAGAAGAGTTACATTAATCCTGAAAACAGTGTTGACATCTAGGAAAAAATCCAAGCTATAAAACAATTTGCTGTTCATGTAGATTAGATAGGAAAACAAGGATGCTTCATGCTCATCAAATGATTTATAAAAATCAGTGCATACCAAGATTATATATTCCCCATTCCGAAGGAGGGATGGGCGTCCTTGAGATTGATTACATGTATAGATCTGCAACTGTGGGACTTCACACATATCTGCTGACCTCACAAGACCCAAACATAGTGAAATTTTAGAAACATGATGAGAATAAATCTAAGATGACTTCTCTGCTTAATCTAGCAGAAGCATATTGGAGTCAAGCAGGAATGGAAATAAAACCAGAAGTAGATAAAAATCAGGCAGCAACTGAATGTGCCAAAAAACAAAAGAAAGGCTATAAGGTGAAGGACCAGATGAGAAGGCAAGAAATGTGGAAAATGCATAAATATAGTTACAAGTATAGAAAACTTCTGGAATGACCTCATGTTGATCAGGAGCGAACGCAGGAATGGTTAAGGAGAGGCAAATTCAAACCAAGAGATGAAAGGTTAATATTGGTGGCCCAAGATAATGGGCTATGTACACGCTGATTTACAAAGTCCATTGAACATGTGGGAGAAACAGACAAATGTAGGTTTTGTAAAACCAAACTGGAAACTGTCGCACATCTCATTGCTAGCTGTGACATACTAATGGCAGAAGGACTGTATACTGAAGGGCATACTGGGGATTGTGAAAACATTATGGTATTGAAGTGGTTGATAAACTGGAAACATGAGCCACAAAGCATCATAGAAAATGATGACGTTTACACTACATGGGTCACTCATTACCAACAGTTCAAAAGATAGATGCTAGAAAATGGATGTAATGATCCATGAAAAGAAGACAAAAGTAGCATTGATCATTGAAATTGCCACACCCAGTGACTACAGTGTCTTGCTTACAGAAAGATGGAAAATCATAAAATATCAGGGTCTGCAGGGAGAAACAACAGCAATGTGGAAGAAAGATACCCAGACAGCTCTAATAGTAGTAGCAGCAATGGGTCTTATAAAAAAGAATCTACAATCGTATTTAGATATGTTACCGATACATGCAACCCCGTAAAAATTGCAGAAGGAGTCATTACTGGGCACACTGCAGGTGCTGCGAAGAGCACTTTTGGCTGACATCAAAGATTGAAACAATACTAATTTCATGAACTTTAATCATGCTTTGACATAGGAATGGGGTTCATTCCTATCATGTTGATAGTAATCTCTCATTTGACAACCACGTGGCCAAAGTGGTTAGAAAAACATTTTATATAGCCCACCTAATCATGAAGGGATTCACATCTAGATCAGGGGAGGTCATCGTGCCTCTTTACTCATCCCTCATCAGGCCCATAATTGAGTACAATGCCCCTTTTGGGATGTACCTTACCAGACACCTGCAGCAACTGGAAAGACCCCAAAAGTACCTCACCAAGAGGATCAAAGGGCTCAAACAGATGCCATATGCTGCCTGGTTAAAGAAACTCCAGCTCTACTCAGTGGCATACCGCCTGTTCAGAGGCGATCTGTTCCTGACGTATAAAGCCATGTCCAACCCAGAATTAATGGACATGCTGCACCTCAGAAAATCCAAATCCCATTGAGCTACATGCTCGAGAGACTTGAACCTCAACACTGAAATAAATAGGACATGCTGGAGGGACAGATTCATAACCCAGAGGCTCCCTTCACTCTGGAATAAAATCCCAGTCCAGGTTAGGCAGAGTCCCTCATTGACTCTCTTCAAGAGGAATCTTGATGAGTGGATGGGAGATCGTAGGTTTACCCCGGGTATCACTTCTGTGTCACTGTTAGACAGAGGCACAGTATACTAACCTCAAAAAAGGGCATAGCAAAATTAATTTAAAATGGGTGACGAAAGCCAAACTCATTCTGGCTAGGCTTATAAATGCCCTACGGCAGATAGCCTAGTATGAACCTATGAACCTATGAACCTATGTTATTAGAAACCCAAAAGATTTGATGAAATTAAAAAAAGTAGATATGTAGTATTTCATATATAAGTGTACTTTGATATTCCTTTCCTGCAGCACTCGTTTGTCTGGCAAGTTTGAGTTCAGCCTCAAGTTTTTTTGAAGTTATTGACTTGAAATAAACTGTTAAGTCAGCAAGCCAATTTCAAAAATTCACATTTCAATATAAAGCTTACAGTAACATTGTGTAAACTAGCTGGATATATTTCCTCACTATATACTACAGATATTACTTGCGCACATACAGGTATATATCTCTTTTTCCATCTTCTTTTTTAACCTCATCGGCAACAAAATGTTATATTACTTTACAAACTTCATTAAATGTATTAATTTTCACAGCAAAAACAAAGCTCATAAAGTTTATATTTTCTTCTTTTATTTCCTCCTCTTATAAAGTGCTTGAAAATCCTTAGGAACCTTTAAATTCTTAGTCTTTGTTGTCAAAAAATAATAAGGTGTTATAACTTGAAATTAAATCCAGACCCTTCAAATATTTCATAAAATCTGATAAGTAGTCCGAATATCAAGGCAAAACAGCAGAGGTAAAATATAGCAGACAAAAACTCAACAGCTTACAAAGTTGTTGAAGGTTCCATGTCAAACTAGTTTGATATGGATTATAAGTGGAAGCCTTTCATAGTGGAGTAAGTTCAAATACATTTCAGATTTCAGGCCTAATCCACATACAAATGAAACTTTAATTCCATGAAACAGACACACACACACACACACACACACACACACACACACACACACACACACACACACACACACATACACACACACACACACACACACACAAAATGCAGATTGGGCATGATGCTTGATATATTAACATCTTATTACATCTTACTACATAAACAGACTACAAAATAACATACAGGCTACAGCAAAGAAAGGGATATGGTGTACTGTAAACTTGTTGAAGTGCAAAGAATACCTTACCATGCTTATCCAGTATTTCCTAACCTTAACGCATCTTTAATTCTGCATAAAATTGTCAAAGCAGAAAGATATATTCTGCAGTTCCCCCTTAGACTGAAAGTTTAAACTGTAAAGTCATCCATTCTCTTGCATTTCACTGTTGCTAAGGCGGTACAATATGTTAATGCTTTATTTAGTCTGGGCACTTGCTACCTTAATTAAACTAGAAATGTTTAAAGGCATCTCTCCCTTTATTAGTCTTCCCCACTCTTAACTACTGTTATTAAATAAACATGACTGTTATCATGTATTTCAGTTTAAATGTCTGACCATGTTTTTTTGTCCAGACGAACAGACAGGCATGGTTCAGCTATAACATACCAACGACCACCTCACTGAACTTCAGATCAGCAGTTTTCTTTCACATTGAAAACTGGCAAATCAAAACTAGTCTAAACAGTGAGGGTAAGTCTCAAATGTATCATGGAAGAGGGTTCATTCCCACAACCCCTTTCTTTACATAACCAGTTCCAAAGTCATGTACCACCTTGGGGTAGGTTATACTTTACTAATCTGTGAGGGAAACACTATTAACAGCCTCCCTTCCTCTCTCCTTCCTTATGTTGCCCATGACCAGAATTCAGTGTACCGTGACTTCAGTGTGCTGAATATAGGCAGATGGCATTTGGTGTGTTTAGCATCTGTGTCTTAAAAGCTCCTGGCATTCATGCATACATGGTGAAAGTATTTTCCATATACAGAAATATTCATAAGAAATTAAGTAAGAGCCTCATTCTTACCCTATTACAGTGGTAAGGGCAGAGAATATTAAAAGGAAGTTATAATGGGAATGGACTGTCAGTAAGTAAATAAATAAGCAGCTTGGTCTACCCTGTCTGCCTGTTCCTTACTACCACTAAAAATTGGGATTTGCTGTCTCTGAAAGCCATTTGTACATACTAAAAATTGTATTTCCCCACCTACAAAGAAAACTATAGTTCCATATCCCATTTATAATGTGTTTATTCTTGTCTGTACATTCTTGTATTCCCATTTGACAGATACTTTCAGCACCAGCAACCTTTCAAGAAGACTGTCTTATATATTCATCCAGCCATCCCTAATTAATTAGTAACTAATTAATTGATTAAAAGTCTTAACACTGTCTTTCCTCTAATGTGCTTTTTCATTCATATGTACCATGAATTTGAAAGATATTTTAGATACCTTTATATGGAAAACAAAAAATGTTGAGTATGTGGAGTGACCTAATGAGTAAATACATCAGTCCTCAACAATCACCCACATGCATTACAATTGACTGGGTATTCATTATGACTCAGAACTGTACTAACAATGTATTTTCAGTTATACTGGATATTGTGTGGAAAGATTTCTTTTCACCCTTTTCCCTACAACCCTAATTTCACCTTGTTTTATTCATTCATCCTTTTTCTTCCACTATTATCTCTTCTGCTCCTTCTGCTGATGCACTCTATCTGTGGTTATAAATACGTATAGATTGCTTATCCTGTGTACTTTTTTTGATTACTCGTTCACTTCCAAGTTTCTTTGATAAATCTAATGCTATAACAATGACTTTTTCTGTGTCCCCTCTGTAAATATGCTTGTAGTTAATCAGGTCACCAGAGTCTGCTTCTTGTAAAGATGCTGCTATCCTGGTTTGCACGTATTAGAGCAGAGTTACAGAAATTATTGTAGGTTGTAAAATTAGTGGTCCTTCTTTTTTTTTAAAACAAGTTTATTGTTTTTAACATACAAAATAAGTATCATAACAATTTTATACAAGTAATTAAAATAGAAATGGTTATAACATTCAATAAAATAACCAAAGTATTTACAAAGACATCCACTACAATCAAATCAATTAATTAAACTAAAATACCATGCTATTGAAGCTAATATTTTTTTAACAGATTATGTAAAGTATCCCATATAATATAGTAAGATGTTTTTCTAGTAGTTCTTGATTTTATTGTCATCAATTCCATATGGCACACTACAGTCATAACATTTTTAAATTCATTAAACGAAGGAGGAGTATCTGAAATCCAATTTCTGGTTATTATTTTTCTAGCCACTGCTAGAATAGACCATAACAAGGGAAGCTTAACCTTTTTAACACTTTGAGGAACAGGAGTGTTGAATAATATAAGAGATTTAGAAATAATGAAATTATCTGTAAAAAGAGCCTGCAAAAAATCATTGATTGACTTCCAATATTCTTTCAATTTTATACAGTCATAAAACATATGTGCCCAATCAGCATTAATTTCTACATTACATCTTTTACATAGATTGTCTTTATTATTTATTTTATTCATCGTCAAAGGTATATAAAAGGATCTATGTAAAAATTTCCAAGTAAAAAGTCTCCAAATAACGGAAGAAGTAGTTTTATAGGCAGATTCCAATATATATTGTTTATCTTGTTGATTTGGTGATTCACCATTAATGGAAGTGAAATAATTCCAATAGGTATCTACACTGTAATAAGTTTCTTCTCTGATAATTTTATGTATGTATGAAAGCTTACCTTTATCAGAAACTTTATGTTGTAAATTTAATATCAAGTAATCAATCAGTGTTGGAATAGATTCTTTAACTGTTATAGACATTAAATCAATTTTATTAATAAGATGTTGTCTAAAGGTCTGAACTTCTAACCAACAAGTTTCTCTCAGATCAAATTCTTGTTTTAAGAAGTCTAAATTTTTAACTTTATTATCAGATAGCAACTGATACCAGTACTTTAGATAATTTTCTGTGACTAAATGAGTTCTTTCAGAAGTGGATGACAAAAGCATACCTCGTGTATACATTATAGGGAATATAATAAAATTCCATTCCTTATACTTAGGATGCATGAATATAAAATTACGATAACTAATAATAATGTTTAATGGATAAAAATTAGTGGTCTTTCTCAGTGTAGGTCAGAGGAATCACAGAATTCCTCAGCAGAGAAACCACGACTTACTAACCTGTAATGAGTGGGAGAGAGAGAGCTTTTCTTGTCTACTAATTTTCATAACCACACAGGAAAGAAGCTGTTGCAGTTCAAATTGACTGACATATAAGAAAATGTTTATTACGTATACAAGAAAAAACTCCTTACATTTCTGCAGATATAAACAGCTGTTCTCCATTTAAGACCATTTAACATGTTCTCCATAAAATGCCACAATATTTCTGTTTCCAGCCAAGTATCTCTGGCTTTGACCACTGTAGCACATTCCATTTTGAGGGGTGAAATGGAGGAAATGTTTTGTTAAATCACCGACAAAAATGAGCAAAATGTTTTGCAAACACTAAATTTGGTGAAGCTTTCCAAGAATCATTCTTATTGAGATACACTGTGCTGGGTAAACCAGAGCCACACTGATGATATGCTAAGGCTGTGTAGATTAACCTCTCTCACAGAAACTACTGCCAAAATGTATTTCTAGCAGAAAAACACATAATATCTTTTGTTGGTTACAGCTTTGTTTCTGCTGCTAAACAAAAATACAACATAAAAAGTAAGTCACACTTTTCAACCCAAACCTTCTAATCTTATCTGTAGTAACTTAATTACTTATACCTGAGATTAGGTAGTAACATATTTTTTTCTAAACCGATTCCAGTTTCCATAACTTCATCTTTCTTAGTTTTTTTTTCTGCCTTACTATTTTCTTGCCTTCTCTTTTCCTTTGATTCCCCTTCATTTTTTTATAAATCTAATTTTATCATCTTCTATTTGTAACTATAGCTATTACTTCCTGTCTTTTAAGCTATTGTTATAATGTTGTTAAGCTACAGTTTTATGTTTCTATTCCAAATTTTGCAAATATTGTAAATGTTTTTGTATTTTTCATTCTCTGAGTCTTTCTCCCCAGGCCTCCACTGAAAAGGAACTTTTTCTACCCATTTGGACTATCCCATAAACAAAAACAAAATAAACAAATAAACTGTGTTATATAGTCCACATTTGTTTAGAATATTTTGCAGTAGGGTTTCACAATCATTCAGAGATTAATAAGTTTCACTTATCTGGACTAGCTGAGAGAAGAGCTACTTCAGCAAAGATACCGTTTTTGAAAAAGGCGTTACTTTTCTTCAGTTGGGCCTTGTTATTTATTGACAGACAGACTGCTGAGCTGCACCTACTGCTGTATGTCTTACACACTATCCGCATGAATCAGAGTAGTGAGCGCCAGTGTACAACTGCCATCCCATGTTCTTCAATGTTTCCACCTGAGCCTAGCACACCATGCTGTATTAGGAATGTGTGACAGTGATGTGGAGAGAGATAGCATTACAGCACAACAGTGATATGCAACTCAGTAAGGTATCTTATACCTTACTGCTGACATACACGTCACTGTTGCACAATGGTCCACTGTCGTCTGGCAGTAATTCATAAACTTTTCCTCTCTAAACAAGAAGGCAAACTATGGGATACCAATTGTACTTCTGCATCCCCTCCCCTGTATTATCTACTAAGGGGATCTGGTACTGTGGGAACTCCCATTCTTGGGAGATTGTTACCATCAGCAGAAGGGAGTTGGACAAGTTTACTTGTGATAGCAGGTTTGTCTCAATCATGGGAGACTTTTTTTTCTGGTAAGATTGTCCCTAATATGCAATGGAATCTTTCTTCACTTTTTATGTTTTTGATTTTAACACCACCAATATGCTGTACATCTCTGAATAACATATCACTAGGGAAGGGGAATTGTGGTGGCATCAGATAGTCCACAGTTGGATTCCCATGGGCTAACCCATTAGGACTAGCTGGTACTCCAATGCTTCTGTTTTTATAAAAGACATTGGGGCTGATTTGTATATGTATTCTGTGCATGCAAAATAATGGGTCTTTTACAGGCATCCACATGCTAGTAGCTCATGACACACCTGCTTGCTGCCACTTGCTTGAAAAAGTAAGTGCTCAAACTTCTACTAGCCCAATCTCCCATTTCTACAGAGCACTCCCAGTCCTATAAAGTACAAGGCCCTACCAGAACCTAAATCTTAAAACTAAAACTGCCACTCAGTTCCCAACTGACCTCCCTGGTCCCCTACCCTAAATCTCCACTCCCCTCCCTAATCCTAATATCCCTGATCTCTTACTAAACATAAAACTCCAACACCCTCCATAAAAATAAAGTCCCCAATCACTCCCTAACCCTAAAACTACAACCCTCTCTCAACCTAAATTCTCTGATTGTTCCCTATCCTTAAAACTCCCCTCCTGCTCCCTAACCCTAAAATCCCCCACCTGCTCACTAACCCTAAACTCCTCTCGCACTCCATAAGCCTAAAACTCCCTTCTCTCTCTCTAATGCTAACCCCCCCCCTCCTGCTACTACCCCATGGCAGCTTGCCCAAACTTATATTTATGTCTGAGCATGAGCAGCAGCCTGTATGAGCTAGAAGGTACTCGAGTCCTTAGCTTCGAGACAGTGGTTTTCAAGTGCTTGATACTGGAGCACCTGTAGAACACCTAAGAACAATGACTGCACAATGGACTAAAACAATATATTATGCCACACCCTGTTGTACTTCCTGCTTTTATGAAACACAGTAGATTTTGGAATCCCAGTCTATGGCATATCAAGCCTGTTCCATGGCACACAATGTTTATGAACAGTGCCCTAAATAAACGTTGTACAAAGACAGGTAAATGCAGAAACAATATGCAAACACAAGCTGTTACTTTCTGCTGTTTTTCTGAAATCTATCATGCCTATATTCTGCCCATTTTGCATACAGGGTCCACTTGAAAATGAACTAGGAACATAATAACCTGGCTAATTAAGAGCCAGGAAGACTGAGCCAATAAAAATACTACATAAAGCCCATGGTATTAAAAAGACCATGTGATACAAACTATTTACCAACAGAGATCAAGAAACAATGCCTGGTTAACAAAAATGGAAATAAAAAAGGATTGCCTAGTTGCATACACAAATTTAATTGCACTACCCTATCCTTTTCTGGCATGCAGGACTCACACAGTGAACAAAGAAAGATATTTAGATGAAGGACGGGATCACTCCTTAACTGAGTTGCCAGATCACTTTGACATTGTTATCCTGTGTCAACATGAGTGTTCCAGGATGGAATTTTATCAATTTCTCAATGCTTGATTGTCTTTTTTACCATTAAAACAAACACAAACAACTTCAATATTTATTAACATTTTTGCATCAAATTTTCAGGCACCATCTGTCAATCTTTCCCTTATTAGCTATGCAATTGTTATTGTGCAAAATTACATTTTCAGACTAAACTGCACACTATTAACTATTTAATTCATCAGGCAGAGATTCATACATGACGTTTATAAATTTGGTATGAAAATATCAAGAAAAAAGTTGCAGATGCTTTTTCAGCTTAAAAGTCTACTATAAACTTGCCAAAAGCTTAATATTTTTACTAGTAAATTGAACAAATACTTGCAATTTTACCATTTCTTAATATTTTCTCACTAAATTTTCAACATTGCACCAGTATGTCCCCACTTCAAGAACCGCACAACTATCCTTTAGAGTTCTGTCTGAATTTGCAGTCAATTTTCAAAGCAACTTTTTCAGATATATTTGCATACTTCACAAGATGAGGGACTTACACATATTGTATTGCATACGTTGCATGAAGATGTTAAAACGTGATATTATCAGTGTTTATTAAAGTAACCCTTACTAAACACAAAAATATAATGGATTACTGCTCTTACAAATACCAAAAACATGCACAAACACCTAATAAATTAAATAATTTTCTATAAATTACAGAATTCCACAAAACCAAAGAGGTAATTTTCTGAGGGCAATAATGTCATTCAGGGTGAGTGCTAAAGGGAAATAACAGACTATCCAAGGGCAAGGAGGTGAGCTACTATTTCCCTCTAATGCCCAGATTGCTGGGCATTATTGTTTATTTAAATGATCAAAAAAATCAATATAAATAATAGACAGGGATCAGTACCTGTGCTGACCTTGCTTACATATCAGTAATCACTTTGCACAACAAGAGAAGAAAAAAAAAACCAATATTCAGAGCACAGCTCATCCAAAACAGTAAAGAGGCATTCAGACAACATCTACACACATACCCCTGGTATCCATAAGTTTGAAATATGCCTTAAGTCAGGTCTGTAATTAACTAACACTAGGTAATATATACTGGCAGTGAATTGCACACCAAAGCAATTCCAAATTCTTTATCTGTGTGAATGTTTCTAATTAACAACAAAAAACAAAGACCTAGTGTCCTAGCCTGGGTCTGTGGCACACAAGGATGAAGTCCTGACTGGGATCCAGACAAACAGAGGCTGATTAGCATCTAAGGCACCAATAGAGCCAGGCTGAGAGTGGCAGAGAGTGACCAATGTCAGCTTATCATTCTGGGATAGAGAAAGAGATGATCTAGCCAAGTGCAACACTGGAGAAGATGTTTACGGTAAGGACTGTATGAAGCAGGTTTATGTGCCAGGTTCATACTGCAGCCTACAAAGGACATGTAGAGAAATGTACATAACCATAGTGAAAGTTATATCAAGCTATCATATATGTGCATCATTCATCAGGGGAGAATTTAGATTCATAGAGATAAAAAACTTGATGTCTGCCTAGATGAAGTCCCCCAGAGATTAGCTCTTTGCCTACTTGAAATCAAATGAGATGACTGATTTCAAGAGATCTGAGATATTTCAAATGTTTACCAGCCTATACATTGAAGAAAACAAATAACTCAGAAATGAGCCCCGTGGAACACTAGATGAATATTCTGGGTATGATGCAACCTGATCACAACAAACATACTCAGCCTTCCTTAAAACTCTTAGGCCAAATAAGTGGAAATCTGCTTAGACTTACAGATAACCAAGATAAATGCCTCATCAGTTCATGAAAAAAACACTTCTATGATTCCAATAGCAATGGTGCATTCAAATATGTAGCCTATATGGTCCTCTCCTGAAATGCAGCAGTCCAAATGCAGAATGAGAACACTCTGAAAAAAAAGATCGAAAATACAGGAGAAGAGCAAATCTCGAACATCGCTCTTCGCATTTAAACCTTTTTTGTAGAGAGGCAAACCCTTCTGCTCCCCTAATGTGGAGGGGGGAGGGCAACTCTCTCCCAAACTTATATATGTACTAATACTGAGATCACCATACCTCAAAGAAAAGGGATGGGAATATTCCAAGAAATGGCCAGCTTTGACTTAATATGTTTAAGTCCATTTTTCGGACATTCAGTCTCCATGAATCAGGCCTCACTCTAGCAGGTCTTGACATTTCATATGGTTACCAGCCTTACATTTACTATGTTGAGTGTTTGAATGACGCTCCAGTATCATAAGGAACACTGCTTCTTAGAAAATGGACAATTTTCTCAGTTGTTTTAGCAAAGGATTGTAAAAAGGGCAAACTTGTAGTGTGTGTAAAGAGGTAAACAGTATACTTTATGTAAGGCTGGAGCATTACACTCACTGTGAAAACTGTTAGAACTTAGCAAACTTCATACTACATGTTCAGCTGCCATCCTGAACTCCACAGCTGCTACAGCAGCTTCTTCTAGGATGAACTGCTTTTTTATTCAGTAAAGATTCCTTGACTTTGGATAGTCTAACCAATCTGCAATCAAGATGACTTTGGGATTTTCCCTGCTCTGGAGTTCTTCTGGATAATGCAGGGGTTCTGTGCCAAAATTAGAAAACCTAGGAATTAAGCATAATAGTAAGCTATTGCATATAACAATTATCGGGGGGGGAGGTGCTTGGCCTGTGATCACATGAGAAGACTGGTGGCTCACTGATTAAGATCTCTTTCTTAAGGTTTAGTCATGCTCTGGTCACTGTCTGTGTTGGATACATATGTTCTTTGTGTAACCTTGTGGGTTTTCTCTGGATATTCCAGTGACTCTCATTTCTCAAAAACATACTGTTCCTATATAATATACTGCCCTTAAAGATCAGGTGATGACTGAAAAGGATCCAAGACAGACCAGTTCACTTACCTGGTTAACAATGCAACAAAGTATTCAGAAAGGGTAGGGGCTTTTCTAGACTGTAAAAGTTGTACATGTCAGGCTAAGTAGAAGATAAAACTCCCAATATCAGGTTATTTGTTTAGAGTCAATATCTCCATTCAAAAGGATTAGATTAGTTGATTCCTAATTCTTAAAGTTTAAGGAATGACTGGCTTTTTATAGGTTTATAGGTAAATACTAGGCTAGCTGCCCTTGAGGAAGATTTTAAATCTAACCAGATTCCCTCTTTGTGCTCATATTAATTTTATCCCACTGGTTAGAGATTGCCCTTAGCCTTCCTATGGTCAATAACTATATATTACTCCAATGAGAATAACTGGGATCATACCAGAGATAATCTGAGGGCTTTTTGCTCTCCTTTCATCACTTTTGCATTTTTTCTTAAGATTCCTATATGGATTGCTTTTAACATATGGGAATTGTAAAAACGATATCTATAGAGCAGGAATGAGGTTTAAGAGGCAGGATTTGAATGAGCCATATAATGCTTAACTGATTTATCCAAAAAAATAAAAAATTGCGAATCAAAGTAAAACAATTTCGAGCACACTTTATTGAACTTAAAAACATCAGTTATGCACTTTTATCCCAAATGGGACTTCTCCAGAACTGCTATACTCTAAAACTTTTCAGTTAAAATACTATTCTTAGAGTCATATAATGCTGTTTTTAAGTTCAATAAAGGGTGCTCTGAATTGTTTCACTTTGATTTGCTATTTATTAGTTTGTTGGTTACAACTTCAGTTACTGTTGTCCTGTTTTGTGCATTATAAGTGATGTATAATGTTTACAACTACAGTTGTTTCAACAGTGCCTGTGATAAACTGCTTGTAACTAAAGTGATCATTTTGTATGTTTTTCATTTATATAAATGTAAGATTGCCATTGTCATATGTGTAAATTTAATAAAGATGTTTGGAATTTGTATGTTTTTCATTTATATAAATGTAAGATTGCCATTGTCATATGTGTAAATTTAATAAAGATGTTTGGAAAAAAACAAAAAAAAATTCCTATATGCATTGCAGTCTCCATGATGGCATATTACTTTGTAAATGATATCTTGTCCTTCTACATGACTAAGTTTTAGACATGAATTAACTACTTCAGTAATTTGCCCCATAACACATAAAGTATGACAATGACATCTGTAGAGCTAGACACAATCCCTTTGTTTATAAGGTATACAATATATGAGGTCTTTCTTAAGACAATGGACACATTGGTCAAAAGTCAGGTCACTGCCCACATACGTTCCCAAATCCTGAACAACTGTGTCAACTCTTAGGGGAGTACTGTCAATATAGTAGTTCCCTAGGGTAGATGATTTCCTAAAGGAAAAAATAGTGCATTTTTTGCAGTTGGTTTCAGCCCATGATTTTGGCACCAGTTATTTATTTGGAATAAATCTTCATGCAGACTGGCTAAGTCATTTGAGGATTCAAAGACTGTTCCAAGCTTGTAGTCATCTGTAAACTTAGTCAGTCAGAAACATTTTGGTATTGGTTTTTACTTCAGAAAAATGGAAAAAATAGCTCAGGAGAACAAAGTCACCACCAAAAGTTTATTCCAAATCAGTTGACCAGCAATAACATCCAAGGAAAAGCAACAGCAAGTAAGATAAGTGCTTTTGTCCCACTAAAATTTTCTGGAATTTCATCAGATGGCATTACTCAATGAACCAAGCTTATTAAAGTACATCATAGTCCAATCACATTTCAAAATTCAGACACATCTAAAACAATAGACCAACAGCAGCATCCAAACAAAACCACATCCCCAAAACAGAGTAAAACCAAGATCACTTTAAAAACAATTAGTAAAATAGAACTTATATTACAGTATTGATTGGTAGTAAATATTTGCCTAACTACACTGTTATTTCATGCTGTTTTATCTAGAAATAGCCTTTAGCTTAAGTAAACATTTTAATGATTCTGCCTCATTCAAGCCTGGCCAGAATTAAGCTTCAAGCCGCAATTGCCAGAGTAGTTCCGCTTTCTCCAACAAAAGCGGCCATGCTCCTCCCCTTCCTGACATTTTCAATGTTTCTAAGACAATAAATTTAAATTCA
This sequence comes from Protopterus annectens, assembly GCF_019279795.1. Classification (NCBI taxonomy): domain Eukaryota; kingdom Metazoa; phylum Chordata; order Ceratodontiformes; family Protopteridae; genus Protopterus; species Protopterus annectens. The sequence goes on along the minus strand of NC_056746.1, from coordinate 846,309,611 downwards.
TGATCTCTGTTATAGATAATATGCCTTGCAAGAGCAGTAGTTTCCTTGTGTGAACGAATGTCACATGTGTTCACCAATCCTACTCTTGAGCTTTAGTTCAGTTTTGCCCCACATAAAAACATGGGTAAAACATACAAATGGCACAGTAAATGAGTTTAATTGAATTACAACACTGTTTAACTAAAATGTTAATGCTGTAACCATTAATGTTAACCTGGCTAACATCTAAAATGTGTTTACAATAAACACATCTACCACATTTCATCACTTGACCTGTCTTACTACTGCCCTTAATATTTTCAAAAATGTTCTTAAAATTGGTCCCTTTCTTGTATACAAATGTGGGTTTATTCCCCACACAATCCCTTATTTCTTTTTCCATCTCCAAAATGTTCCAATTTTTAAACAAAATATTCCTGATAGAATAACTATCAGAGTTAAACGTAGTAATTAGGGCATTCGAAAAACGGTTGTTATTAATGCTAGTGCCCTGAGTCAAATTTGGTGTATCATTTTCATTGGGATTGTAAATATTAATTTGTTGTACACCACTAAAAGAACTAAATAATGAGTCAACTTGATGGGAAGTGTTACATGATATTATCTTATCTCCTAACAAAGGATTAAAATGCCCAAAGCTCATTTTTTCTTTTACTTCCATGAAAGGTTCCTCAATTAATGTTGCAGGGTACCCTCTCTTAAGAAACATAATTTTTAGGACTGTACATTCTTCCAGAAATTATGCCATTCTATAACCATACGGGCTGCTCTAATGAATTGTCTCTTGACTATAGCACGTTTCTATGAAAATGGATGATTACTTTGAAAATGCTCGAGTAAGTGGGTTTTCGAAAAATTTCTGCTGTAAATCTTCGTTCTATACTATTCTTCCTGACTAACACATCTAAATATGAAATTGTGGTGTGGTCAACTACATGGGTAAATTTTAAAAAGGTTGTAGTATTATTGATGTATTCCAACAGGTGGTCAATTGTTTCAAGAGGACTTGACCTTAAAATAAAAATATCATCCTGGTATCGGATATAGATGTCACAGAAAGAAAACAAAGGAGAGGAAAACAAGAACTTCCGTTTTCATACTAACATAACTATGTTTGCATATAAACCCCCACAAGATGAGCCCATTGCAATGCCCTCTTTTTGAAGGTACAATTCTTTCTTGAACCAAATAAAGTTAGATCTTAAGACCATATCAAGCAGTTGTTCATAGGTATTGTTGATATCTTGTTCAACACCCTTATTGGCAAGGTATTCACAAAACCACTCTACTCCTATTTCATGGGGGATGGCTGTGTATAAGTCTTTAACATCTACAGGAATAAAGACTTGATTTTGATCATATGTAACATGGTCTAGTCTCTTTAAAAAATCCCAAGAATCTATACATATGTGAGACTTACCTAAGACGAACTTTTTCAGTTCCTGATCCAAAAATTTAGCTAAAGGATGTGTGATCAAACCCCTTGCATACACAATGGGATGCATAGGTGGTTGACACACATCCTTGGGAATTTTTGGAACTCCAAAAGTTGTAGTTGTAATGGGGTAATTCACGGTGAGGTAGTTATACTGATGGATGTCCATAGAACCATCAATGAATAAATCTTGCAAAAAGCTTCTTATCCTACTATAAGCAATGTTCAATTCATTAACAGAACATTTTGGTAAGTTTGTGAATCCAAAATAATTTTCATTTTCTTAATATAATCTATTTTATTCATAACTACTAAGCCTCCTCCTTTACCTGGTTTAATAAATCTTACTCCTGATGTATCTTTCAAAAATTCTAAATCTAGCTTCTCTTCTTGTGTTAAATTTTCATTAGTAACACAACCTCTAGTATGTTTACAATGTAACATTCTAACATCTAATTCACACATACACTGGAACAGTTCAAGGGACGGATGTAAAGGAGGGTTATATATACTAGAAATTCTTAAAGGATTGTTAACATAAGCATAATTCGGAAACAGTAGTTTCAAATTAAGTTTACGCACATATAATCTTAAATCTATAAGTGTTTGTACTAAAGTAATTTTTTTAGAGGGAACAAAAGTCATTCCTTTAGAAAAAAGGTTGCACAAACCAATGTCAATGTCCAAAGTGGAAAAGTTGTAAACTTTAAAGTCACCAGCTTGATTCTGTTCAATATGCAAGGCTGGTAAAATGCAAATGGGAGAATCAGTGAAAGTTTCAGGTGCAGGTGTTAACTGTATTATCTCCTCCCCCTCCAAGAACCACGTCTGTTCCTCTAACTCACCTCGGTGCCACTGGTTTGCTGTTGTACTGGCGCATGGTGTTGTGCTTCCCAGTTTCGGTTGGTCTGTTGATTCCTTAGGCGCTCAGATCGCCGGAGTAGGGGAAATTCGGTTGTATCTAAAAAATCACCCTCATCTCCGTGATTAGTAAATGTAGTGTCCACAGTAACTTCAGCTTAATATCATTTACAGGAGATTTACAAAACCACACCTGAGAACTAGGGGGTGGGGGATAAGCAGTGTTGGAATTATATGCATTAGTGTCTCTGCTCAGTTTCTTTAACTTTCTTGCTTTAACAGTTTCCATTTGCTCATCAATGGAATGCAAAATGCAGGTATATTCAAACTTATTGTCATAAAAGGCAAGATCTTAGTCCAAAACCAAGATGTCCCTCGTTAATGCATCAATAATATCATTGTTGTGTTTGATAACTAAGTCCATGTATAAGAAACCATGTTTATCAAAGAGATAGAAAAGTTCTTTATGAAAATCTGCATTGGCAACAAGACCAGTGGGAAATCACCATAAACGCAATCCCTTAGGCACAATACGCCTTTTGATGCATTCTTTAAAGTATTCGGTATCCATCTGAAGTTTCTTGATTTTTAAAAGGCAACGATCAAATTCAGATAATTTATCACATAATCTATTTTCTGAAGCAGATATGCTAGTGTTCAGCACATTATTAGACTTCAAGCAGTCATTTATACAGGGAGTACCATAAGTATTTGGCAAGGCTACATGATTAAAATGAGTCTAAAGTGCTACATTAGTCTCATCTATGATAACGTTTCATTCACCAGTGAAATGTTGAATTAGTTCACCAGAAGCCGGTTGCTCAACAGAAGTATTACTTCTCAGATCCTGGGAAGGAGTGTTTGGGATGCTGTAAACAGAGGCCTGCGGCAAATGTGGAAGCTGTTCTATTCTCTCAATCCTCCAGTTGAGTTGCTGAATTAGAACAATTAATTCACCAATGGATTGCTCTAAAGACTGGGAAGTTACCAGTGATGAAGGCTCCATAGCTGCAAACACATAAACCAACCAATCCATGAAGTAACATGGTGACATATAGGTTTTTGCACTGCAAATCTCTTATCTGGTGTTTCCAGCTCCATTCACCCTCATTACACTTGGGTTCACTCCACTCCCTTACCCTAACACAAATCCCCACCCATCTCCATTACACCTACACTTATACTATCTAACAACCAACCAACAACCAATCCTTCAACCACTAACACAGCATTTGTATTCTTATGCCCATCCCACTGGCAGTAGCTACTTCCTTCCTGACACCCACTACCCTCCATAATTCTCTCACACATAAACTAGGTCCACTTCTTATCACTCTTTTGCAAAGTTCAAACCCACCTCCTGTTCTTTACATTCCAGCTAACTATTTTTACTAGTTTCATATGCCAAAAACTACTTATATATTAATACATCTGCTTATCTAACCATTATTTAATGATCTGCACACCTAACAAATTCTTATCTCTTCATTCCCATTTCAAAATGTTCTCAACCTTCCTAATAACTTTCCTATTAGTAACTCTGCCTGCTCAACATACATCCACCATCAATACTTAACCTAACTACTCATATTCTCTCATTAATCCCCACACCTCCCCCAACCACAAAAACACTATATCAATCTACATATCCACAGAGCACTATTCAACTATCTACGTGGATAATTTATTCTTTAGATATATAAAAGTTCAAGCTGTATCTCAAAAAAATTTTGTTAAAGCATTAACTACAAAATGGATATAATTTTTCTGTTTTCTTAGGATATTTTCTATTGTTGTAATTTTATTTCCCAGGGAAATATGGATGCCTATTAAGGTAACACATTTTTTTTTTTTTTTTTTTAGTTTGAGTTTTATGCAAATCATTTCCGCAAAACTAAATTGTGGAATATTAGGGTTAAGGAGTCTTCTGCTTCCTAAGATATACTTCCTACTACACTTAGCAACTCATTTCAAACTAAGTGGTGACATATATCCAAAATACTGGACCTAGCAAGAAAAAGCAATCAGAACAACCCTGCAGTGAAACTTCACTTCGTAATAAACCTTCCAGAGAAACACATCTGTTCATATTAAACATGAGTCTTAGAAGAATATCAGCTAAGATACATGACATCCATGCCTGTCTTGCACATACTTGTCATAAGTGAAACATAGTTCAAACTACATATAAAAGGCAATGAAATTATATCTGCAGGTTATAGTATACACAGACTTGAAAGAAATAAAAAGCATATAGATAGAATAGCAATAATACTGCACAATTGAGTACTGCAGAAATGGTTTGCATAAAACTCAACCTAAAAAAAGCAAAAATGTGTTACTCTAATAGTTACCCATACTTCACTGGGAAATAATGTTATAACAGTAGAAAATATCCTCCTCAAAACTTTCACCAAGAAACTATTACAATGGGTGACTTCAACACAGATTGGTATATGTGCAACTCAGATACTCTCTTAAACTCCCTGATCTTATATGGTTTCTCCCTAATAAAACCCATATAGTTAAAAAACAAACAAACAGACAATTGATCCTACATTGTATATTTACCAATAAAAACCTTTAACATAAACCTCTCTGGCTGCCTCCCAGACACTATTAGAGACCATCTCCCAACCTGCCTGCTTAGACAATGTGTCAGTCCAAACAGAATGACCACATATAGTCAAGAACGCAACCTAAGAAACTTTAACAAACAAAATTTTATCTCCTCCCTTGAACTTTGCAACTGAAACCCACTAGACACTACATCTAGGTGAAACTTTAATCTACTTTAACAATACATTCCTTAAACCTCCTAAATGAAATAGCACCAATCAAATCCAAAAGGCAATATCCACATCAGATCCCTGGCTAACAAAAGATGCAATGCAGAGGACAAAGCTTGGAAATAATGGTACACTAACAAAACCCAATAAATGTTGCAAAACGTTAAGCAAATCTCTCAAAAACATATAAAAAAGGATAAACAATCCTACTACAATAACATCCAGCAAAAATACGAGAATAATCCCAAAATCTCCACTCCAACCCCCAAAACTACCAACAACAATGACAGTATAGGATTAACTCCTACTTCACCAACTCTGTTCTGTCATTTATTAAAATTAACATACAAATCCCCCTTATTACCACAGATCCATAAAACAACAACTCTGAAAGTTTCTCATTTCAAACTGTCCAAATTTCTACTATAAAAAACTTCCCAGCAAACTTAACCCAACTACCTTAGCAGCTGATAATCTACTTGCAGAATACCTAAAGCTAGCAACAGACACACTTTCCTACCCTATCTCTATACTTATACTTTCCTACCTTATCTCTACACTTATTAACCTCTTAATTGTAGAAAGCCATGTCCCATCCATATGGGAAATGCCCTACATCATTCCCTTACACAAAGGGAGAAACCAAAATCTCAAACTACAGACTGATAGCAATTTATCCCCCCTTCCAAAATATTAGAAAAATGCATCCATAGTCAACTCATCAATTACCTCATCAACAACAGCCTATTATTAAATACACAAAATGGATTCCATCCCAACCACAGTACTAAACCACCCTCCTTAGTTTTACCATTACCATCAACCAATACAGAAATTAATGCAAGTTAGTCTCTCCCCTCATTACAGATCTGTCCAAAGCATGTAATACAATCCCTCATGAAAAGCTCTTCACTGAAATATCCCCCTTACACTTAGCCATTATCACTATCTGTTTTCCTCAGCTGCTTAGCTGGTTGATAACAAGCAGTTAAATGGTATCGAGATTTTTCCTATCTTTTGCTAGTCACTGCAGGAGTCCCTCGGGGATCAGTCCTGACTCTGCTCCTATTTAACATCTTTACTAATAAACCTCACACAGCAACCAACCTTGCCTCGACTGTGCAATAAGCATATGATTCCACACACATCTGCTCTGCACAAACGCTTCCAAAACTGAAAGAAACAACACAACTCCTTTCACTGAAATTAAATCATGGCTAACCAAGTCCCACCTCCTAATTAACACTAATAAAAGAAAGTTAATGCTTTTTACATCCAAAAATATACAAACCTAATACCCTCCTTTCAAATCTACTCATCAAATAACACCAAAATAGAAACAGTATCTCAAGCAAAGCTACTAGGTATACTAATTGAAAATAAACTTAAGCTTGACCAACATATATTTCAATTTGTCAAAAAAACATACATGTAACTAAGCTCCCTATCTCAGATAAAACCATATCTCACAGACTCAATAAGACAATCAGTAACCAGACCCTTTCTACTTTCGACTCTACTGTATGCTTCACCAATTCTTATTAACCTGAACAAAACAAAAAAAGTAAAATTAAAAGCAAGTTACAATAATACAGCTAAATTTACTACAAATACCCCAAACAGACACACCACTGAAATGCACTAAGAAAATTTACATTGCTTAGAATTATTGGCTGTTTGAGATTTTCCCAACTAAGCACTGTCCACAAACTAATATACATACAATAAAAATACCCAGTGTTCCAAGATATACTCCATTTCTGCTATAGTAGCAGAGACTTTAGATCAACTAACAAATCCCTCTTGCTAGTCAGCAAAGCCTATAATATTGTTAGGGACTCTCACTACTCTAATTACATCTCCAAAACCTGGAACAATATTCTCACTCAATCAAAGTAGCACTTAAATTACCTATTTTCAATTTCAGGGGTGTGGTTTTGGGCCTCTATACCCCTGGAAAGACATTAATTACACATTAACACACACCCTGTAGGGCATCATTGTGCTTAGAGAATGGGGTGTCTGTAAAATTGTTGTTTTACGTACTTTTTTAAAGTGCTATATTATTTTTTTATATAGCTTTGATGTAAAATAGTTCCTCTACCTAATGTTTTAAACTTGCTGTAATATATGTCAATGGTGTTGGAGGAAGCATTTTACATCCAAAATATACAAAAACATATGCTGAGGTAAGAAGCCAAGAGCATACCTCTCAACCTCTTAGAACAAGAAATCTGGACAAAGCCATAAATAATGGGGAAACAATTTTAAATATTGCTTTTACAAACATAGAAAGTTGATAGAATAAGAGGTTTTGTATTAGCATGCATTTTGTGAAGGGAATGAAGTCTGAAATTAAAATGCCTGTCATTATTTTCTGACTTCAATTCTCAATGCTTTGCCAGCGATACCAGTGAGGGCCATACCAAAAATATGAGGCAAAAATCTGGACATTTTGCAAAAATCTGTATAGTTAAGAGGTATGCAGACCTCTTAACTGCTGCTGCTGCCAGTGGATGCTGTCACTCTTTACTTTCGCTCTCTGTCTCTCTGTCTCTCTCTCTCTCTCACTCACTCACACAGTCTCTTCTGCTTTCATACACACATATACTCTTACAACAGACACACACACACACTTTTTTTACTTAAAATTTTTTTCTGTTTTACTTTACACTCGCTAAACAGCAAAAGCGCTGCCTAGTGAGTGTGAAATAATGCCGGCTCGATCAATCTCACTGTTCAGTTTCTCTCTCTGTCATACACACATACACAGTCTCTTCTGCTTTCACACACACACACAAACACACACACACACACACAAACACACACAAATATGTACACACACACACACACACACACACACACACACACACACACACACACACACACACACACTCTCTTCTGCTTTCATGCATACATTCACTCACATGCATACAGAAACATAAGCACACTCATACACGTATACACTTTTTTTCTGTTTTTTTTTTTACACTCACTAAACAGCAAAAGAGCTACTTAGTGAGAGTAAGATAATAGCTCAATAGATCTCGCTTTCACTCACATGCTTATTTTCTTTTAATTTTCTTTTTTTTTTACATTTTACAATCACTAAACAGCAGGAATGCTTGGCCAGTTTAAACAAAGAAACACACCACAGTATGTCAAATCCACCCAGGTGGGGGGCTCCCCGCCACACCCTCCCAAACTAAATATACCAACTCTGAGGTTGCACAGTAGTGGAGAAAATAGCAAATTTCAACATGTTAGCCAAGTGCATACATCTCCTGTTAAAATATTCAGTAGTATATTCATTTGGTAAATTAACAGTTCGGTGTTGTCATCTCAGTAAATTCAATTTCAGGTAAGTGGTATTTTGATTATTAAAAGTAGAAGCAGTTAGTAAATGTGGGCAAACGCAAATACAACAGCCCACAGAAACAAGTAAAAATGTCACGCAAGTAGAGCACACTGATGCTCATGTTTCTTCTTTATTTAACTGTTTGGATTGTGTTAACACAGCAAATGCATGTACTATAAGTAATGAGATAAATTTGGTATGTGTTCCAAGCTTGCTGGATAAAAATTGTACTGTGAAACAACTGGAAATTACACAAGGTACTTTAAATTTAACTGACTTGTGCTTAGACAAAGCGCATTATTCCCTGTTACAAAAAGGGTTCAGCTTCATTCCTTCTTCAAAGGACAATATTGTGGGAGCTTTGATTGAGCTGAAACAGTTTGTTAGGAATCTAAGCTTAAAACTTATGTTTAATAATGATTTCTATGATGTTGGCATTTGTAAAAGGTGTAGTACTTTTGTACCTGTGAACCCCCCAGTAGTAATTGCTTTCCATGATTTGTGTGAGAGGGACTTACGAATCTTGTATGAAAATAAAAATAATGCTGTTAGTAAAACATATAATTTAAGTTATGAGGAATACACAGCCCTTATGAATCTGCAAAGTAATAAAGATATTGTGATTAAGCAGGCAGATAAGGGAGGGGCTATTGTAATTATGAATAGGGTAGATTATCAGAATGCAGTTTTGAAATTGTTAGATGATGCTGATGCTTTTAAAACTATTGTGCATGCTGATGTGAAACAGTGTATAAGTATGGTCAATATGACAATTTATGACTTACAACTTTCTAATGATATAACACTTGACTTATTTCATTTTTTTACTGTTCCTTGTCCAGTCGTCCCACAATTATATGGTTTACCTAAGATTCACAAGTCACTATCTCAACCACCAATGAGACCTATTGTTTCTGGGAAGGGGTGGTTGACTGAACCTATTTCAGTCTATTTACATAGAAGGTTGCAGCCTTTATTAGAAAAATGTGATACCATCTTGAAAGATACACCAGATTTTATTAGAAAACTAAGAGTATGGTATAATAATATGGGCAAGGATGTAGTGCAGAACAGTAGGCTTTTACTGGTAACTTTAGATATAACGTCCTTGTTTACAGTTATACCTAATGAGTTTGGGATAGAATCAATTTGTGAGTTTTTAAACAACTCTTCTACGTTTGTAACAAGGGATATTGAAACATTATGTTTATTATTAAACCTAGTTTTGAATAATAATGTTTTTTTATTTGATAGTCAATTTTATATGCAAAATACTGGTGTTGCTATGGAGTACCATAGCTAACACGTATGCAAACTTGGTACTTTTTATACGGGAAAAGAAGTTTGTCGTAAATGACACTAGTCCGTATGTCAATAATATATTATTTTATCAACGGTTTGTGGACGATTGTTTCCTCATATGGAAAGGTGATGTTGATGATTTGTTACAGTTTGTACACCTTTTGAATGAATCCACTACTTTCTTAAAGTTTAAAATAGAATTTTCTGATGTGTTCATTAATTTTTTAGATCTTAAAATAGGGATACAGGATAACGTAATGTATACCACAGTACATAAAAAAGTGGTAAATGCATGCAGGTATGTTCACTATACCAGCATGCATGCATCACATGTTTTTAATGGTATAGTTAAATCACAATTTAATAGAATATGTAGACTTAACACGAATGATAGTCTCTTCATGTCGCAGCTGGATGAAACCATTAATGAATTTAGAAATAGTGGTTATCCAGACAGTGTATTAGAAACAGCTAAAATGGATACTATAAATAATAGGCATTTAGGTTTAAAACCTTTATTTCTTATGGATGAACACCAGAATGAAAATATTGTAGCACATGGAAATTGTGATACCCTAAGATATGTTACTACTTTTAGTTGTATGACTAGGTTTGTAAGGAACATTATAAAGAAAAATTGGGTTGTTTTATTGGCATCCAGTGAAATTAAATCCATTATTGGTGACAGACCACTTTTTTCTTATAAAAACATGGCAAATTTTAAATGTAAGCTTGGTTACAAGGATTTTAAAAATTCAACTGAAGTGAATACTATTAATACATATGGAACTTTAAAATGTCTCAACTGTAGTTGCTGCCCTGATATAATAGATAAAGAAAATAGTTTAGACTTTAAGCATCCGGTAAGTGGGATTATATACAAGTTTAATCTCATGGCAACATGCATTTCAACTAATGTGATATATTTAGCTACGTGCACGTCTTGCCAATGTTTTTATGTAGGTAAGACTACGAGAAGATTAAAATTATCTTATTAAAGATTATCATTGAGCATAAGTCAGAGATACAGAAAGGGAATGATAGGAATGCCTTATATAGGCATATATCCTTATGTGGCAATCAACACAAGTTTAGATTTCGCGTTATTGATAGAGTGTGTGTATCCATGAGGGGGGGGGGGCAGTGACATTAACAATTTATTAGATTTAAAAGAATTTGAATGGATTTTAAGACTTTCAGCTGACAAGATGCCTGGTTTGAATGTTGCCGTCACACTAAAGCCTATATTAGTGAAATTACAACATTCAGTACTGAAATAATTGTATTTTAAAGTTTATGTATATATTTTTTAAACACAAATTTTCATCACATGATCTTTGGCTGCTGGTCATGTGCTTTGTTGGCTTCTATTTAAATGTTTGATTTTATTTGTAACCTGTATAAGTATTGATAAAGGGTTTGTACCTGAAAGCTTTGCTATTAAACGGGTGTGTTTCAGCGTATTCTGGTGTTTGTTTATTGATTATTAAAAGTAGACCCATGTATATATATATATATACATATATACAGATAAATAAGATAGATAGATAGATACAAATAAATAAATATATATATATATATATATATATATATATATATATATATATATATATATACATGTGGGTCTACTTCATATGATCGAAATTTCATTTGACTGACTTTAGGTCTTGGTTAAATGAATTTCAGTCAAATGAAATTCTGATCATATGAAGTAGACCCATATGTATATATATATATATATATATATATATATATATATATACAGACACAAATAGATAGATATAAACATACATATATGTGTGTGTGTGTATATATATATATATATATACATATATATATATATATATATATATATATATATATATATATATATATATATATATATACATAGCAACTGTTTTTCTTTTATCTAAAACCTCCAAACTTCTGACTAAGCTACAATTATATTTATTTTGTACCTACTTGAACTACATCATTTATGCATTTGTCCAGTGGGAAAAAAATGTAATATTTGATATTTCATGTAATATTTCTTGTAGACTTTATGTGAAGCTTTTCTCCACTGAAAATGGGATGACACCTAGTCAGACTTTCCTCAGCAACAAAAACAATTAAAAAAATAACAGACATTTACATGCAGAAGTATATTTGGCACTATAACACCCTGCATATATATTTTTTTTATAAGTAAGGATGTAAATGGCTGGATTAAAATCATTTTCCTCAGGACATTAACACAAAATCAAAAACAGTCCAGCATTTAGGTCAGAGGAAACTTCAGCCTCAGTGGTAATATCTGACATAATTTATTGTTATTTCTACTCATTATCTGTACTATACTTTCCCCCAGATTCACTAATCTTCCATGCAGGACTAGCTTAGTCTGGCACAGAAGCACCCGTTTAGGAGGAGGATGGCAGCGCACCATGCATATTAATGAAGGGGCACTGCCCGACCTCCTAGGCTTACACTGAGTGTGTACGAGTGAAGGGGGCATGTCTGGGAGCAGAGCTCTCAGAATAAACATGCCCCTGCAATGTAGTACAGCACAAAGTGGAAATTAATGAGCGAGACCACTCATAGGTGTTCACATATCCCCATCAACAGTCCCCCATGTGTACAACAGCAGCAGGACATAAAAATCAAAAGAAGAAACCCCTTTATTTTTTTTTTAAAAATCTGAGTACAGTTAACCATAGGTGCGTGGGTGTGCCCATCTCTTAGCTATGGTTAAAGCAGCTTAAAAGGCTGAAGAGGATAACAAGGAAGATATATGCAAATGAAGCAGCACAGCAATAGTGTAGTGAGCAGGCATTCCCGGTTTGAGTCCCACTGCAGCACAGTCTATTTTACATGGCAAAGCATGGTATAACCAATATTTTTATTGCAAAAGGCACTTAATAACATATATTTATGAACTGGAGTACTGCAGGAAATGCACATGTGAAGAGTCAGTGTCATAATGAATAAGACAGTAGTAAGCAGGTGCAAGCACAGATAAACAGTAGTAAGCATATGTAAGCACTAGTAAGTGTGTTTAAGTGCGTTTGCGCAGGGGTAAGCATTGCCTACACAGATTAAGCAAAGTAGAAGCTAACTGAGTGTAAGAAACTATAACCTAAAATAAGCAGTGCTTACCACCACACAAACCCATGCAAACCTGCTTACATCTGCTTTAAAGTGCCTTAATCACTTTGTATCCAACAGGCCTTTGTCTGCCCAGCAACAAAATAAGCAGCCATGCAAGTCTCAAATCCAGGACCCTATGCACCATAGTCCCAGTAGCTAATCCACCAAGCCATTACAAAAGTACAGAAGAATGAGGTAATAGTAAACAAGTCCTCACTGTAGTATAACCAAACTGAACCTGTGAAAAGCATCAGTATACAGTCATATGTGCCATAACCGACTACATAACATAAATATGTGAACTGGAGTACAGCAGTAAGCCCAGAAGTGAGGTGTACTTCTAATAGAGTGTTGAAGTCCCCAATAAAACACAAGGACCACACAGAGTGTACGTACACATCAATCAGGGATACTAGGCATACATATAAGGTGTAATGAGTAATAACACAATGCAAAAAGGCATTGTAATGAAGGTCTAATGTAAGCAATGCTAAGCATTGCACAGGCCAGCTTAGGAGATGTGAGCAATGTGTAGACCAGATAACTCTTTGTGCTCAGTGGTATACCCCCTTTAAACAATGCCAGCCTTAGGTAAGTAGGTTTGCCCATAGCTTAGCCTTTTCAAAACTGGCCAATCATGGAAAAGTGTGGGAACTCGGCCCTACTTAAAACCAAGAGGCAGGAATACAGCTCATAACTGGTTGTAGCTTCCCCTTGCAGGCACTATTGCAGTAAGGGGAGAAGGAGTGCGCTTCCGGGCACAGTGCTGGTGCATCCAGGAGTCCAAGGTCATGGCTGGACTCCTAGTTAAAGATCATGCACACAGACTGCTGCAGGGCCAGTACCAAGACTCCCAATATAAGGTGGAGGCCTGGGACCGTCTCACCCACAACCTCACCAGTGCCACTGGCATACCCTGAACTGGTGAGCAGGTCAGGCACCACTATGCCGACCTGAAGTGGTGGAAGGGGAACCTCGTGGAGGAGTGGCTCCAAGAGGCAAGAGCATCAGGGGGTGTCCCAGCCATGTGTAAGTATCAGTCCACTACCTGTTTAATAATTGCCAGCCCAGGTATATCATGGATAGGTTTGGCTAAATATTCCTTTTATGTCCCCCACAGCTGCAATAGAATGGACCGCGAACCAGGAGGCCCACATCTGCCACCTGGCACGGTTGCGACGCGAGGCAGGTTAGTGAGGTATTTCTGCGGCCTTTCCAGCTGTTGCAGGTGTCTTGTGAGGTACATATTAGCACACACAGCCACGGTTTGAATCCTGCCAGTGGTAGTAGTCTGCATACAGAATTATACACCACAACTGTACAGATATGTCCAGACTGTCTATTAAAGTGGCCCATACCTAATGCCTATCAACCTGTCCCCCTGGGAAATCTGTGGGATGATCCCAGACGTATAGCCAGCAAACAGGAAATACAACTGATTATCACACATCTATGACAACAAACCTGACACACTAGCAACTCCCCAATACCTTATGTGACTAAGAAGCCACGTATGTCCCATTTACACCCCAACCTGTTAAGTTGAGGTCAGAGTGTGTACAGTAACAGAGTGAGATGTATGTGCATAATACTAATGTGTAATCTTGAACCTTGTGAGGCAGCAGTCAGGTAGTGCTAACAAACATTGCTCCCACAGGCACATTGGATATGAACACTGTGCTGTGAAATACAGACCAATATAACCTGTACTGGTACCATCCACCCTGGTATTGTAGGGGATTGTGAGTGTTGCAGTTTCTCTGAATAATAAAGTATCAGTGGTCACTGTTGTCCATACTGTGCTACATAATATAACTGTGTAGGAAAGTATGTATATATGCGTGTCAGGTCACTAAAGGTGGAAGAGGGCAATATTCTAGATATGTCCATGCATACCAGCATGTGGTGAACACATGGCCAGAGTCTGTGCAGAAAGAGTTGGATAGCATAGTGCAAAACATCAACCCGGAATCCGACCGTATGTATACAAAGTTAGTCAGTGTTAACAAACATTCCCTCCACAGGTATACCAGGTAAGAGGTGTATACTGCAGGTAAAACCAGTTCATGTGTAATGATGTTGGCAGCCATATCAGTGTCCAATATAAGTCTATAGGTTAGTGTAGTAAGACTTGTAAGGTTCAGATAACAGCACTGACTAGGAATGTAATGTGGATACCTGTTAATTGACATCTTTCTCTCCCCCCACCTTATTTCCAACAATAATCAACATACCCACCCCAAATGACTCTGACTCTGATAATGGCCAATTGTTTGATAAATATTTTAATGGTTCCCACGCATGTGCCATATTGAATTATTCCAACATTGTTGGCATGGTGCCATCAATGTACCTGCATGCTGTTCTTATTACTTCTGTGGTCCCATATATGCATGTGTTCTGTTTGCTGTGCAACTGTTCCGTATCTGGTGTCTGGGTTAATGGGAATATCTAAGCATGCTGTTGTACCTAACCCTGGAATGTGTTGACTATTACTAACCCATATATGATGTTGAAATCTAAACACTATAGCACACTTGAGAAGGCCGGTCCCAGCGGATCCACCTGTCCCACCTCAGTTGGTCGAGGCACCGGGCACCAGCATGTCTGGGTACCAACACGGCACCTCCCTGTCCATTGGTCCTGCACCACCTTCGGGTGGAGCCACCTCAGGGGATGGGGCTCACCCCCCCCCCCAGGAGTGGGCACAAACAGGCACCTGTCATCCACCGCCAGGTCGGGGTCATGGTGCGTAGAGCGATCAATGCCCAGGACAGTGATCTTCTATGCCAGCTTGTGAATGTGTGTCACGATTAGAGAGTCAGCCTGCCTCTGCTCAGCCCCCAGTACAGCCACCTTCGGGATTGTGAAGGTGCAGTGGTGACTGCCCACGGGTGAGGACCTCAGTCCCACTGTTACCCCTAGGGGGCTTGTGGGCTTCCGATATCCCAACACCCCTTCCCGCCAAGGTGTTTACCCCCCACATGTGTCATATACCGCCCCTGTATGTGTCTTGTGTGTCTTGTCTGTTAACCTACCCAACCTACCTCCCCAAATATACCTACTACCCCTCCCAAACATCCCACTCCCACCTGAAAAAAAAAGGCAATCTGTTCCCACAAAAGAAATCTCGCCCCATACATAGCTGTCCATTTTGCACACATGTCCACTGGACACATGTAATCTGGTCTAACTGGCATCACAACAAATTGTTGTTGTCCTCACCCCTCTCCCAGGGATCTGAGTGTCCAAACCTACCTCCAAATTCAGTGTATATGCACAGCTGTTGCTGTAGAAGAAATGGGCAGCTATAGACCTTCCCTACACCCTTCCTGCACATCCCTAGCTATTTTCCCTACTGTCTTTCCCTCTTTGTGCCCCTTTTTCACCACTTTCCTGTCAATCCTTTTTTCTTTTCTTTTCTTTTAAAGAAATTAGTGCTGGGGATAAGCTGGAGTAAGCAGTTTTAAGCAGCAATAAGCAGGTTTAAGCCTGTTTGTGCAGGGGTAAGCACTGCCCACACAGGTTAAGCAATTTAGAAGCTAACTGAGTATAAGAAACTGTAACCGGAAGTTAGCAGTGCTTACCTCTGCACAAACCCGCACAAATCCGCTTACAACTGCTTTAAAGTGCCCTAATCACTCTGTATCCAATGGCCCATGTTCTGCCCAGCAACAAAATAAACAGCTCCTGCAAGGCTCGAACCCAGGACCCTGCAAACCATAGACAAAGTGATTTACCACTAAGCCATGACAGATATACACAAATCTGATGTTATCACAAACATATCATACAGCACAATCATTCAACAGTACAGGAAATGTAGTAAACATAATATCATACCGCACAACCTCTTAATGCAAGAATTCTGGACAAAGTGTGCCAAAATGGGAATTGTCATGGCTAGGCTTGTATAGGCTCTAGGGCCGATAGCCTAGTACCAACCTATGAACCTATGAACCTATAAATAGGGATATATGTCAAATATTGTTCTTATACACTTAAAATGTTGCTAGTTAAACAGTTAAATGTACTAAAACACATATTTTGAAGGAGTTGAAGTCTGAAACACAAAGGTGTCGTCAGTAGTTACTGACTTCAATCCTGAGATCATCCATGTCAATTGCCAAGAGAATGAGGTGAAGGCCAAAATTATGAGCCAAACATGCATGGACATATGGACAAATATATATCTGTAAATGTAGACAGATAGACAGCTATATATATATATATGTGTGACTCACAAATAATCATATAACATCAATTGTATATAGATAGATACATATGTTCATATGTATATATATATATATATATATATATATATATATATATATATATATATATAGGGGGTTTACATATATAATTATGTAGATATACATATATGTAAATATATATAACAGCCACTATGCCTACAGTTAACACCTGAACAACTGGACACTGTATGGGCCACCCATACAAATGACAATCGTTGCATGCAACATATACCCACAGACAGGTCGTAGGGAAAACACCACACACAGGTTTACAGAAATGGAATACCTTTAATTGTGTACTATTACAGTTCTATATGCATGTCATATAGCTGTTCAGACACTGACATCCATATAAACAGAGTAATGCAACCGTGAAACAGTTATACTAATACAGTAGTCTGGAAAGGTTCACAATTGTTGCTGTCCAGGCCAAGCCCTTCAAATTGTACAATAGTGAGGACAAACTGGGTCACAGGATACCAAACAATCAACAGTATGTAATTCAGCTGTATAGTTCATCAGCCTCTATCTACACTCTGTACAAAATCAGTAGGTGTTAGAGATGCCATGTGACCAAATGGGTTGTAACTGTTACATAACAAGGCATAACTCACACCATCACATGCACACTGACAAACAGAACAGTCTGTATGGCAGAAGGCAGTAGGCTTGCTTTAACCCAATTTATGTAAGTAATGTAAATATAGGTGAAGTATATGGTACTGTACATCCAGATACCTTAAGGCAGCTCACCCCTGATACCCCACATTTTTTAACAGCCTAGGTCATTTATGGTGCTTCCCCTCCAGACTCAATAATGCAGGGCCATATACTACTGTTACATACACTGGCCTCTGGAGTGCATAAGAGAACACATGTATTGTGTAGGTGATGCCCACACATATATGGCCCCAGCCCCACCGTGTGTGTGGGGGATACAACAGCAGTGGACTGATGGCAGCAATGGCAGTGTGATATGCTCACAGTCCACTATGGAATAACCTCCGACAGCATATCATATGTGCAAAGCTTGGTATGTAGGTGGAGGACAGAGGCTGGAACACAGGCACAAATATGGAAAATTGTTGCCATACACTAAGCAAGTTGCTGGTGTTACAGGATAGTCTGCAACATACCCTTAGTCAGGGAATTGAGGTTAGAAGCAGAAATGGATATAGCCATGTACTGATAGCACTCACACACTGCCAGTGAAATATCTGACACAGGACCTGTGTGGTGGACAGACAACACATGATATGCACACCTCTGGCCACCAAGAGGATAGGCCCACAGTTGAGAGCTTTGCAGACAGATTGCATTCCAAGGTAAAGTAGTATGTACACACACACTCTGTAACACCCGTACTATACAAAGCATGACACAACTCTAATTGCACTCTGTAGTTCCTGAACCTCCTACAATTATGTAGCTGCCTTGAGTGTGCCGGTTCTCCTGTAAGAGGTATTGCTACCTGCTGTCTGTAACACTGATGCTCACACACAGGAAGGATGTCCATCACACAGGCAATGTAAAGGGATCACGTCCACATGATGTAGGGGGTTAGAGTAGGTGGTTGCCATTACAGTGGTGATTGGAAGTACTACAAATGTATAATTATATATATATATATATATATATATATATACCACGGACAATAATTATTTAATTTATGATTTGCCATTTCACGATTATGACGAGCACACGCAAGCAGTTGGCTTAATTGATTCTAATGTTAATGTTCAAACATGTATTCATCCTAGTACCGATCCGGCACTAGGTAATGATGGGGGTACACATATGAACCATCAATGTACAACTATGTTAATTGATGAGGGTACGTATTCAAACATCACAAGTAATAGTGATGTATTGTTTGATTTATCAACTTATGATTACGCTGAACAAGTGCAAATAGAGGAAATGGCTGAATTTAATATAAATAATGCTGACAATTGTAACAACCACAATACCAGTTTAATAGTGGATATGGATGGACATACACAGATGAACGACACTTTAACATCTGGAAGACAAAGGGGATGCGGGTTGTTTCTTAAACCAAACGTTGTTGAGAACAATAAGGGTGATTTTAAGTTATATAATTATACTAATCACTCCTTTGATAGAGATAGTGTAGAATTGTTCTCAAAGGGATTCAGTTTTGTACCAAAAAGGAGGGGTAATCTGGTTAACAGCATAATTGACTTGAAACTATTTACCAGAAAGTTAAATTTGAAAATATTGTACCAGAGTAATACCTGGGGAAATATTGAGAATGGTAATAATAGATTGTCCAAACCCAGCACCTATAATCCCCCCATGAATGATAAGATAGCAGTTTTTGAAAAGGTGACTGAAAATGATTTTAGGGATGCCTATAGCAAATATGATCGGAAATGTTGTAAAGGAAAAAATTTAACTAAACAAGAGGAAATTATTTTAGGTAGCATTTTGGCAATTGAGAATATTAGAATTATGAAACCCGACAAGGGTAATGGCATTGTGATAGTGGATAGTAATGATTATGTCTCCTATATGAATGCAATGTTAGTTGATGAAACATATACAGAGATTAGTAGGAACGAGATAAATATAGCAAATAAGAGGATTGACACAACACTATTTGACATGCTATATCAAGGAGAATTGGACGAACAAGAATGGCAATTTTTACAGAACGACTTCCCTGTGATTAGTGGTATTTTTGGCATCCCCAAAATCCATAAAGGTTTGGACAACCTACAATTTAGACCAATAGTGGATGGTAAACGAAGCAAGACACATTTTATTAGTAAATTTTTGGACCACCACTTAAAGTCAGGCATTGCATTTTTTTCATACATTCTCAAGGATTCCTGGGACTTTTTGGGAAAAATTAAAACTGTAGAATTTGAAGTTAATGACATTTTTGTTACCATGGATGTGTGCAATTTGTACACGGTCATACCCCAGGATAAAGGTTTGGACTGGTTAGAGGAACAGTTGTACTACACCAACCTGTACGATCAGAATAAGATTAATGTTTTAGTAAAATTAATGGGCATTGTATTAAAAAACAATTTTATATTTTTTGACGGGGCCCACTATAAACAGGTTAGTGGTGTAGCCATGGGGCAGCCTGTGCCCCGAGTTTCGCGAATTTTGTGTTAACTTATTGGGAAGTAAATTATGTGTTTAATTCTGAATATTTTAAATATATCAAATATTACGGTCGGTTTTTAGACAATTTATTTATTATTTGGAAAGGTGAGAAAGCGATTTTAAAATGTTTTTTAGAGTATATTAATAACAGTGTATCCTTTTTAAAATTTACACATGTTATTAGTCAAGAAAGTATTAGTTATTTAGATATTAAGCTAACTTACGACAAGGTTGGTAAAAAGTTAGTGTCAAATATACATAGGAAGTCCACCTTCTCAAATTCGTACTTACATTTTGACAGCTGGCACCCTCACCATCAAAAAAAAGCAGTGGTTAAAGGACAGATGGTGAGGGCAGCAAGAATGGTCAGTGAGGACGTGGACTTTGATCAGGAAATTACATATATCAGTCTTTTATTTTCTAACAGAGGTTATCCATTTGAATTTTGTAGAGATATAGCCAAAGAAGTGAAATATAAGAGGAATAAGGGTATATATAAACCCATATTACTTAGTAATGATATGATTCTGAGGGAAAGACATCCAAGTCAAGCAATGGATGTGAGCAAATTCATTTGCAATAATATTCCTTTGTACATTACCACATTTAATGGCATCTCTTCATACATAAAGGATATAATTAATAAAAATTGGAAACTTATAAGTACGGATAAATCCTTGGGAGATATGTTTGTAGGGAATATAAAATATGTGTTTAGGAAGGATACTTCTTTTAAGGATATATTTGAGGGTTTGAATGGTAATACCCACAGTGACTCTTTAAAACCGGCGGGTAACTACAAATGTGGTAGATGCTCAACCTGTAAGTATATGATTAATATCGACACTGTTGTGACTGTTAACAAATACAACATTAGGATTAGTCAGTACATAAATTGTTATACTAAAAATGTTGTTTACATAGCTGTGTGTCAACAATGTGAGGGATTTTATGTAGGTAAAACTAGTAGACACCTTAGGGACAGGGTAAAAGAACATGTATTGAGTATTAAAAATAACAAATTAACTAATGCCCTTGCCAGACATATTAATCAATTTCAAAATCATTCTTTCAAGTTCTTTGGGGTTACCCATCAGCAGTTAGACTTACAAGGAAAATTAACTAAACATCATTTAGATTTATTAGAATTGAAGTTACAGTTATTACTCAACGCCAATCAATACCCTGGTTTAAATGAATACACCAGTATAAAACCTATTTTATGGTTGAATAACATTAAGGGGTCTTAGTGGGTGTGTATCCATTCATACACGGATTATTATATTATTCTATGGTTGCTTTTTATTGTTATTATAGCTAGTTTTGATATTACATTATATATCATGTAACGAACATATTATATATACACTACATAATTTTCATATAAGTTATACATATACATATATATAGTTATTTATTTATATTTATATATTTATATATTCATATACTTATATATTTTATAATTGTATTTATATGTAGACACTTTTATATATATTTATATTATATTGTTATACATATTTATTGAATTTTTATCCATATTGCCGGGCCATTTTTATAGTTCATTTTTACAATCCACAAACAATTATTAATTTCATTTTTTATTTATTTACACACATACACAATTTCTTCCCATTTTTCTATTTAAGCCATTTTACTATTTACATTTCATTTGTTTATTGTTCATGATATTTGAAACACGAACCAAGTTCATACAATACAGTTTTAAAGTTAATATGATGCATATGGTATTTTTATTAATATTGTACTATATTATGTTCAGCTATTATTCGGACGGTAGTGTAATTTTTTATGCATTGGTCGACAGTTGGTTATATTACATACACACAATTCAATTAGTATTAAGGTATTACAACATATACAGGGTGCATGTTCATCTATATATGTATTTATATTTACATTTATATTTATTTGTATTATATTATTGTATTATACATATATATATACATTTTTATAGGCAGGGGTCGCATTTATTCATTACTTGTTTATTTAATTAATTTAATCTAATGCGATTTGGTCCAAATACAGGGCATGCGTTTTTGTACTTTTGGCTTCAGTTGACGAATGAAATAACTAATTAATTAATTGCTGTTTATGATTTACATGAATTTCATTGGTCAATAGGCTCATTCAGTTCCCTGGTACTCATATATAAGGAGTTGGAATGTAGTAATATGTGTTCTGATGAAGTTCGTTTGATGGACGAAACCTAGGTCGACGTTTTATTCTGTTTGTAATAATCAATAAAGCTTTTGGAACGTTTATGGGCCTTGGATTCTTTTGGTGAGCTGCAGTTTCGTTCTACTCCACAGCGGCTCCACTTGATTGGGGCACCTTTTTCAGTGGTAATTCCATTTATATATATATATATATATATATATATATATATATAGCTATCTGGATAGATAATAATATGTTCATATATTTCCATCATATGTCCTGGACATGGAGTGCAGCCCTAATCAAGACTCTATAGTCCCACAGTCATAGTGCAAGGGGATGTCAGGTATGTATAGCAGATACATTAGTAGACTATTGCTACTGTCATTGGGATTGTCTTCACAGACATGGTGTGTGTTGGAGGTCACATCTGCTTATAACATGTGTGCCATTGGCTAATGACAGACATCCTAAGGACATCATAGTAAACGTACCGCTGCTAGCACGTAATGCCCCTGTGGTCTGCAGCAGAGATATTGGCCAATATATTAGTGCTAAACATGTGTACCAAGCCTGACAATATGGATGTAGACAGCCATGTAGATGGATATAACACATAACGACTGGAATACATTTGTCACCATAGGTGATGCATTCACACACCCCTGTCTGGCCTGACACATAATAACCACTGGTACAGGGGTGCCATGGCCACATACTACCCACTGGATATTGACATACATCTGTACAGCATCCCACTGCTCTGTCTGACATACATGACTGTTAAGGGAGGCCCGACAGCAGTACATCTGGCAAGTATCTGCACATGACATCTCACTGGGTAAGTACACTAAACTGCTAGGCATGTAACAATGCACTGTGCAGGCTACACCACTGGCCTACATCTCCTATGGGGGAATGCACATGTACCTGCATATATAGCAGGCTCTACAGGCATGTCACAGCACAGGGTAAGATACACCTGTGTGAAAGTGCATAACCACAACCAATGTGAACACAGCCACAGCCACATACGTTAAGCTAGCATAATATTACAGTATATGGACTATCGGTTCGACACCATCCTCATATGTGCCACTCACAGACTGACCCTACATATACTGGGCTTATACACAGTTTGGTCTGATGGCTGTCTGTGGTATGGGACATGTGTGTGTATGGCCCTACAAACATGTACAGCAATATGGTACCATACAGTGGAGTAGCATGTAACATCAGATAGGACGGGACCTAGAACAATGACATTTATCATAGTCTGTACACAGGCTAAAATACATATTAACAATACACACACTGTCGACATTCACCATAAGTACACAGACCTCAGTACAGTACAAACGTCCACAGAATGTCCAGGTTATGTCATCAAGTATAACCCCTACTGTACATAACATGTGTAGCAGTCTGATATATCACTGGCTTGTTCTCAGATATGATGACACTAATTATGGTGTACAGCACATATGTACCACGTCATGCACGACTTATGTACACAGGTTGACAGAGTTGTGGCTGGAAGCACATACACAGGGACAATAATGACATATTGCTGTGATAACCTCATACATTTACTGTTGTAACAGGGTTTGTTGCAACATATGTCCTATGTGGGATAAGAAGCCAGTAACTGTCATGGCTTTCACCATCTACAGACTGCAATCCTCACACTACCTTCTGCAGTCCACAGATAGATGCTCCATTGGTAACACATGAAACCAAAGGTGCAACACACTGCCCTGTCTGCAAATGACCCTGCAGATGGGGATTCCTCATAAACATGGAACTGGCATGGTAGGTATTGAGACATGTAAGACAGTCATACACACACACACACTCTGTTAAACCAACAGTACTTCAAATGCAGTATAGCAGCACTTACAGTCTATAGTCAGGTCAGGCACATCCCCCTCCTGTGTGTTGCCCTGTTTCCACAGTGTATGTTGTTAGAGGTAAATCCCCAATCCATCTGAGATGCTGTTTGCCAAACAACAGATCTAGTTCCTGCTCACAGTGAATGAAAAAGGCCAACACCAACATGATGTTCCTAGACATTGGAATGTGTTTCCATGCAATTGGCTATGGGAATGTTACCACAGCTGTTCCACATACAATCAGCTAGGGGAGTGCTGCCGGTATGACCCTGACCCTGAGTAGCATCCTGCCTTCACCAAGAATGATACCACAGTATAGAGAAAAAAATGATCAATTTCAACAATTGGCTAAGCTTCTGGTGTCATTCAAAGGGGATCCAGTGTCTGTCAGCCTGGGATGACATGCTGGACAAGCCACGCTGCTTCACTAGAGACGGCTTGCACCTGTCACCCTTAGGCTTTCAAATACTGGCCAAGGCTTTTGCCACCCCAGAGTGCCTTTTTTAGACAAGACTCAAAAGACAAACCTGCTACCATAAATAGCACAAGTAACAAAAAAAAACTGAGGTTAATGCTACTCAATGCCAGAAGACTAAACTTCAAAATGCATGCACTCAAGGCACTCCCCAGTATGGGGAAAATCGATATATGTGCAGTAACAGGAACCTGGTTTAAGGCTCCAGAGAGCATCCCAGCACTACCAGGCTACAATTCATACCATACATTTCGGCCACAAAACCCAGACCAAAATGCAAAAGGCGGGGGAGTATCCATATTCATCAAGGATACCCACACCTCCAGGTTAGTGGCACAGCACGATGCTTCAGAGATCATCCACGTGCAACTAACAATGGGCAAAACTGCTATTCAAATTATAGCTTGCAACACATCACCCACCATGTCCCAGGACCCCCACTCTGAATTCCTGGAAACATTGGGAAACATAAAGGTTCTACCAAACACCCTGATATTGGGTGATTTCAATTACCCAAACATTAACTGGGAGAACTACTCAAGTACAAACTCCCTTGCCCAACATTTCCTACAATTTATAAACTCAAAAGCCCTGGATCAACTGGTCAACACCCCCACCAGAGGTGACAACATATTGGGCCTGGTCATCACCAACATGGGTGACCTGTGTTCCACACCGGAGGTCAGCCCTTCGCTGGTTAGAGCTGACCATAAACTAATCACTCTGGATATCCACATTCTGCCACCACCTCCGGTCAAAGAAACCACCGTGAAAAACTTTTCAAAAGCAAACTTCACGTTACTTAAGACCGAGGTGGGAAGTTTCAAAGCCCCCATGCCAAAGGATAATGCTGTCCAAGCTGCAAAATCCTTTACTAATGCACTCTACGGGCACCTACAAGAATGCATGGATCATGCTATCCCAAATAAAACCAAGACTCATTCCTCCAAGAAAAGGAAACCAGTATGGTGGACCCCTGCCATAAACAAGCTATACAATAGAAGGAGGAAACTAGTACAGAAAAGAGTAAAATCCCAAGAAGGGAAGACATCCCTGATCAGTATCAGCAAGAAACTATATTCCCTCATAAAATTGTCCAAGGTTAGCTTCGAAAGAAAAACAGCCATGGACTCCAAAGATAACCACAAGGCATTCTGTAGCTATGTCAAGAATCTAAGTGGCAATTCTCAGATCTGCTTGGAGTTAGTGCAGAATGACTGATAAAGCCAACATCCTGGCAGACAGGTTCAGTGCAGACTTCACCACCCTCTCACCCCCAAAAGGGCCGATAACTATACCAGAAGAATGTAGTGCCCCTGAAATCACAGACACTCAGGTTAAAACAGCCCTCTCAAAAGCCAAAAACACAGCATCAATGGGACCGGACGGTGTTCCAGGCTGCGTCCTACATGATCTCAAATAAGAACTAACCCCTCACCTAAACACACTGTTTAAACTCAGCCTCTCCACAGACTACATGCCCACAGAGTGGCACACAGCAACGGTTATTCCGCTCCACAAAAGTGGAGCCACAATGGACTCCGGGAACTATCGCCCTATAAGCCTGACTAGCTTGGTCTGCAAAGTTATGGAGTGCATTATCATGGATCTCATTAACAGAGGCATTGGGAACCTCCAAACACTGGACCCTACCCAGTTCGGCTTTGTTAAGGGCAGATCATGCCTCCTAAAGCTGGGGGACTTCTTTGAGACAGTTACCAAGGCTATAGATGAGGGAAAGGTGGTCCACACAGCCTACCTAGGCCTCGCAAAGGCCTTCAACACCATTCCCCACTCAGGTATTATAGACAAGCTCACCAACCTGAACATAAACCCCTATGTCATGAGATGGGTTGCCAATTAGCTCATGGACAGACCCCACATGGTAAGAGTTGCAAGGGCAATGTCTGACTCTAAACTGGTTACAAGTGGCACTCCCCAGGGCTCAGTCCTAGGACCCCACCTGTTTAGCATATACTTCTCAGATGTACAGGCAAGCACAGGAGGACTATGGCTGACCAAGTTCACAGACAACTGCAAACTAGGGGCTATAACTGACTCTCCGGCTGACACAGACATCCTCCAAAAGGGTCTCACTGAGGCATATACCTGGTGTCAAAACCATGGCCTCAAGCTAAATGCCAAAAAGTGCATAGTCATCCCCTTTGGAAAATACAAAGTACCCACAAACTACTACATAGGTGGTAGCCCCCTAAATACGGAAGACGTAATAAGGGATCTGGGGACCCAAGTAAATAGTAACCCCTCCTTTGATAATCACATTGCCAAAATGGTTAGAAAATCCTTCTATGTGGTCCACCTAATCACAAAAGGGTTTGCATCCAGATCAAAAGAGGTCATTGGGCCCCTCTACACATCACTCATCAGACCCATCATACAGTACAATGCCCCATTTGGGATGTACCTTAGAAGACACCTGCAACAACTGGAAAGACCACAGAAGTACCTCACCAAGAGGATCACTGGCTTCAAGCAGATGCCCTATGTAGCTTGACTGAAGAAACTCCAGCTGTACTCGGTTGCATACCGCCTACTCAGAGGTGATCTCTGCCTGACATACAAGGCCATGTCCAACCCAGAATTGATGGACATGCTCCACCTAAAGAAAACCATATCCCCTCAAGCCACACGCTCCAGAGATCTAAACCTCACCACAACAATAAATAGGATGTGCTGGAGGGATAGATTCATGTCCCAGAGACTTCCCATGCTCTGGAACAAGATTCCAATCTACATTAGACAGAGCTCCTCGCTAACCTCTTCAAGAAAAACCTTGACGAGTGGATGGGAAACAGAAAGTTTACCCCAGGGATCACTTCAATGGCTCTGCTGGACAGAGGCACAGTGAACTAATCTAAGGGGGTGGCGAAAGCCAACACATTCCAGCTAGGCTTATAAATCCCTTCGGGCAGATAGCCTAGTACCTACCTATGATCTTATGAACCTATAATTCGTGCAGAGGCCATCAGCTGATCATGAGCATCACTTAAAATACACATGCTGCTGCCAAGCAAAGCAGGTGTAGGTCTCCACATCCACCAGAGATGGAGTGGGAGAGGCAGACAAGTCAGGGAGTGGTGGGAGAGTGAGACCTAAGCATGTTTGTGTCACACACCTACCAACACAGGGTATCAAACCCCTGACAACTATGTAGTGCTATCACAGTTCTATGCATTTACTGGATGTGCCACATGGGTCACCTGTGGTGGAGTCCTCAGAACATATATGTGATGGTGACTCACATCTGCAACAGGGATATGGTAGCTATATGATAGGTGACGTACACGTGCCTGTCCACATGAACAGGTGCCAGCATCAACACAGCCACACTCTCACAGGAATGCACATACATTGACACACCTGGCAGGGCCAGGATTACAACTCATCAGTAGTGGGATTACCACAACACATCACTGTGCAGGTATCACATGCACCAATCGGATCATACGGGGGTCGTATGGGCAAAGAGTATGGAGAGGTGTCTGACATCAGACAGCATGCTTCAGTATGCCCATGGGGGTTGTAGGGAGTGTGGATGTGAACATACGCACCATACAACACACACAAACACACTGGGTGCCAGTACTGACATGCATGGGTGCATGTCTGCACGGGTGTGTGGTGGTCGACTGTTCCAGACAGCTGTACAAGGCTGGGCGATGGGTATACCTTAGCATCAGGCCACATGATGATGGTCTGCATTGGGGCTCAGGGCTGTAGTGTCTGCATTTGCCCACACAGGTGGGTATTGTATCCCCCATCCAGTCACCTGGGTGACTATTGTGTGTGGCCAATGCTGTGCATCACTTGCCATGTTTGTGTTCCTTAGTTCATGACATGGACAGTGTCTGGGATGTGCACACCTTCCACATGCATGTACAGTGACATGTGGAACTGTACCTGGGGTGTCTGGCCCATGTTGTGAACACAGACTATCATCAGATGTGCCAGTCTTGCCCACCTGTGGCGGGAACTGGTAATGGGCAGCAGGTTTACCCTGCACCTACATTGATAGCATGCTAATGACATTCCCTGGTGTCAGTGGCATCTGTCAATACAGGGCATGTTGTCAGGCATGGTATGTCCTTGGTGGGTCACATGTGATGGCACCACAAGCGTTTTAGGTGTCCATTGGGGAACATGGAGAAGGTGCACTGTCTGCATGTATGTGCATATTGGACAGATGGAGAGGGTGCCATGCCCTCTGTTGCCCACAGCTATCACCACATTGTTACTATCAGTGGCCAATATGCAGTGTACTATCCACATATTGGCTGTTGCCTAGGTATGTGTGTGTGTATGAGACATGGGTTGAGAGTATGCTCTGGGTAATACTGAGGTTCTAAGTGTGATTGCCTGGCCTTGATGTCACATGTATGGGCATGGCTTTGCACCCCAGCCTCTCAGCTATTTCACATCTGTTATCCCTGTACAGTGGACATTGTGATATATAGTAGAGCCACTATATAAGAAATATGCAAAACCAGCTCCACATTGGCCACAGGTGTCACACACTCAAAACCACCTTCACACAGGATACGTGTTACAAACACACACACACACACACACACACACACACACACACACACACACACACACACACACACACACACACACACACCTGTCATGTCTGGGAGTAGAACCCCTACCTAACTAGTACATTACATTACAGCACTATGCAGTTATAGTATGTGCCACAAAGATTACTGGAGTACTCTTTCCCCAAAGGTGTATATCACATTGGATGACATCAGCAGGATTCCCAAAGTAGGACATTCGAATTGTAGTGAGTGTGACTAGCCTAAAATGCATTGCTCCCTATGCAGACAGTGACATACACACAAAACATCCACAACTGACACGTGTGGGTATAGAACCTCTAACAGAGGTCTATATCACACTACAGCATAGAGCTGTTATAGGACACACCATGGGAATTACTAGAGAACTCCTTCCCCAAAGGTGTATTTCACAATGAATGACATCAGCAGGATTGCCAAAGTAGGCCATTTGAAATGTACTGTGCATGACTAGCCTAAAATGTATTGCTCCCTACACAGACAGTGAGACACACACAAAAAATACACAACTGACATGTGTGGGTATAGAACCCCTAACAGAGGTCTATATCACACTACAGCATGGAGCTGTTATAGGGCGCACCACGGGGCTTACTAGAGAACCCCTTCCCCAAAGATGTATTTCACAATGAATGACATCAGCAGGATTGCCAAAGTAGGCCATTTGAAATGTACTGAGTATGACTAGCCTATAATGCATTGCTCTATACACAGACATTGAAACACACACAAAACATTCAGAACTGTCATGGGTGGGGATGGAACCCTACCACAGTTCTACATCACACTACAGCAGTACGCAGTTACAGGACACGCTATGGAGATCACTGGCTATAACCTTCCCAGAGGTGTATTTCTAGGTGGGTGACATCTGCAGCCTTGCCAAAGCTGAGTATATGAATTGTAAGGAGTGTGAGTACCCTAAAAAGCATTGCTCTCTACACAGTCAAAGACAGACAGACATGCACACAAACGCACACACAGTTGCCAAGTCTGGGGTTAGAACTCCTACCTAACTACTTTATCACACTACGGCAGTACGCAGTTACAGGATGCACTACAGAGATTACTGGGCTACAACCTTCCCAGAGGTGTATTTCTGGGTGAGTGACATCAGCAGCCTTGCCAAAGTTGAGTATATGAATTGTAAGGAGTGTGAGTACCCTAAAAAGCATTGCTCTGTACACAGTCAGAGACAGACAGACATGCACACAAACACTCACACACACAGTTGCCAAGTCTGGGGTTAGCACTCCTACCTAACTAGTTTATCACACTACAGCAGTACGCAGTTATGGGACACACCATGGAGATTACTGGGCTACAACTCTTCCAAAGGTGTATTTCACATTGGATGACCTCAGCAGGCTTGTCATAGTAGGACTATGGGGAGGGCGGTGTGTTCATGGACCACAACCCATTCATGCAGGCACACACGGGGTCATATGTCACAGATAAATGTATACAGCTGCTAGATGACTACTTCCTTGTACAGTCATGTTGCACAGCTGGCACATGCACCACATAGACTGTAATGCTGACAGATACTGGTGGCTAGTATCTGTAGTGAGTGACATCTGCACCTCGTGTTTGGGGCCCTTTGGCTGTGTGCTGGGTGGGACAGGCCTGGATGGCTCCTTGTCACAGTCACCCTCTTTCACACATCTATGTACGTCTACCTTTGGCTTATTATAGTGTGTTGTCCTGACATATATGTCTGTATTCCTATCCATTGTGTGTGCAAGCCATGAGTGGTGCATACTGATGAGTGTCTGCACTAACAACTGCAACTGCCAGATATGCCTGGTCCACTGGTGTTTGCAGTCATGGCCTTCATGTGTTTAAGTGTGTGAGCATGCCCAGTATGACCTTTCAGAATGTTGTTGACTGACATTGTCTTCATTTCTCTAAATGTGTGAGCATGCCCAGCATGACCTTTCAGTATGTTGTTGACTGACATTGCCTTCATTTCTGTAAGAGTATGAGCATGCCCAGTATGGCCATCTGTACTGAGTGTGTTGATTGTGTCCAGGTAGCTTGTGCTGCAATGCTGACCTTTGTGTTGTACACCGACAGGTAGCATGCTGTCTCTGCAGGGTATCCATCGATCATTTGGCTTTGACTGTTACTACATTTCTGCATAGCAGGTGGGCACACCTGACTGTTTCTACATTTCTACACAGGAGTGGGGTGGGGCACACCTGACTGTTATTACCTTACTATGTAGGATAGGGGGGCACACCTGACTATTTCTACATTTCTACACAGTGCTGGGGGGCACACCTGACTGTTATTACATTACTATGTAGGATGGGGGGGGGGCACACCTGACTATTTCTACATTTCTACACAGGGTTGGGGGGGCACACCTGACTGTTATTACATCACTATGTAGGATGGGGGGGGCACACGTGACACTTGTACACATTTCCAATGACTGTACTGGTATGTCAGGTACTCCATTTCATTCTGTATTGCTAACTATCATGCTGACTAAAGGCATACCAGTGTACTACAGATAGTGGCTTTGATTGCCCTACATATTATTGTCTGACTTCCTACCCTCCAGAACTAACATCCCACTGCCTGCCCTGCTGTGGTCTGTCTGTGTAAGCCTGGGGAGGAGATTGGGGCTATGGCACAAGCTCTGTTTGGGTTTGTCTACACCTGTCCTGCTGGCTAAGACTGTTGTTGGTTATGTGAACCGTCCTGACTGGCATGTGTGGGTCATATGGACAAACATGTTGCTCAGCACATTTCCTGCAGTGGGTTTTGTCACCCTATCTAGTACTGGGTACTATGGTGACTCCAGTATGTGTTACAGATGTCATGGTGCCACTATGGGTGTCTACTGTCTGCTGCCATAACATTCATCCACCCAATTCCCTTGCTTGCTCGCATCCATACCATAGCTACAGGTAACAACACCTTCTACTCCATTTGGCAATTGGTAGGTTGATTGACTTACCTTGAGGATGTTCCAGACTTGCGGATGGTGCTGGAGGGCTGCCTATGTCAGATGCATGTAGTACACTCCCTATACATGGTTGAGCACAGGTAGTGTCATGTTTGGCATTGCTTTTACTGTATGTGCGAGTCAGAGAGAGGTGTCATTCCCTGGGTCCCTTCTGTGTCAGTGCATGTGCTATGCGTTGCCTCTTTGCCAAGGCCAGGGCATAATGAGCATGCCTTCTTCTGCCTACTGGGGCAGGCTCAGTTTGTTCCCCCTCTGGGTCACTCTGTGCCTGTGCAGGCCTTGGCATTGGTGGGGGGCTGTGTGGCCCTGCCCCATGCTGTTCCTGCTGCAGCTGTTTCTGCAGGATCATATTGTGTAGCATAGCACATGCCATAACAATTTGGGTACATGTAGCTGGTGAATACTGCAAGGCTCCACCGGATGTGTCCAGACACTGGAACTGTGACCTGAGCATCCCAAACACATGCTCTATTATATGCCTGGCCTGTGCGTGTGCCTCATTATGGCATTGTTGTTTAGGTGTGTGTGCATTTCTGATGGGTGTCATCAGCCACGGCACCAGTGTGTACCCAGCATTCCCCAATAAGTGACCGTACAGGATGTCCCCATTGGCAACTCTCTGGTATAGCTGTGTCAGATGCCATATGTGGGAATCATCATAGCTTCCAGGGCAGCCAGCACACACATTCATTATAATGCCTGGACATCACATACGACCTGGCAGTTGATAGAGGGGATGCCCCTGCGATTGATGTAGGCCCTACCCTGCTCACCGGGTGGTGCTTTGATGAGTATGTGCATGCAGTCTATAGCACCCACTACCCCAGGGTATTCTGTTATTTGGTGGAAGAGATGGATATTGGTGGTCAACACCTCACGGGTGTTGAGGAAATATACATGCTCACTGACATGTTCTGACATGGCATCCAGGAACTGCTGGAATACTCTGGATGGTGATGCCTGTGAGATCCCCATGATATCCCCAGTTGTGCTTTGGGAAGTACCTGTGGTTAGTATACCTAGGCCTACACATACCTTGGTATCCACTGGGATGGGTTCCCCATGGTCAGTTTGGTCTGTCAGGTGTGGCCAGCACAGCTCAACAATTTGCTGTAGGAGGTCTCTGTCCACCCTATAGCACTCCACTATCTCCAGCTCATGTAGCCCCTGGTAGGTTACCCTTGGTCTGTATACCCTTCTCTGTCTCCTCACTGTGGGTTGTTTGGCAGCATTCACATCCTCATCATCCTCAGCCTCTTGCACATGTTGTTCTATGTTGTCTGATGCAGCCCTTCTCATTTTGTAGGTATGTTTGTTACAATTTCCCCGCTTGTATACAAAACCAGAGGGGAAGGTGTTTGCTTAGTTTATAGTAGTGTTCTGGGCTGGGCTAGTCTGCTGCCTGTGTAATTGGCTGATTCTGATACATTTCATCTACCAGCTACCCTAGTTCTCCTTGAATAACTTCTTACTGCTGTTTTCCCTTCCCATTGCCTCCCTGTTTAAGCCCATGTGCGTGTCGTGCAAACACAGTGCTTAAATGTGCACATTGCTGCTATTTCCAGGTTTAACTTTTTTTTCTTCCTGTAAAACCCGGTGCATTCACGCCCACTTTTGCTTTGTAAAGAGTGCTAGGCAGGTTTAGACACACCCCCTAGCTTAGCTGTGGTAAGCTAGGAGCAAACCCGAGCCACAGGGCTCCAATCCGCTTACAGTATGCCTGACACACACCCCCCATGATGTCACCTACCTCCTAGGCTTGCACACAGCTGTTTATACTCTTACTCTGTTGGGACCTAACTCACGTGCTGGTGAAAACTGAGATTCACTAACCTTCCCCTCATTTGCATAGTATCGCTTGCTAATGCATAGTTACATGTGTCAAACTGAGCCTCCCCTCTTAGCAACCACTACTCACTGGCCAGGTTGATTTCTGCCTGCCATTGACTTGCATGGCAGAATACTGATTTTAGTTAGAATGCTTATTTTAGGTTTATTTTCTTATTTTCCCCCGATCCCTTTTGCACACAGCTGCCCTATGCTTAAACAGCTGAGATCGGCTAAAAAAAAAGTAAAGTTGATATTTTAATTTTTTTGTATTGTTTGCAATGCCAATGGCCTTATACTTGGCATGCTTCCTCAATGATATGCAGCCTTTATTTGGAACTGTCATAGCTCCATTTTGGATTTTGCAGAAATGTACTCTGTTACTAATCGAGTACATTTCTGCAGATTGCACTAGTCTTGCATGGACTGTTGCAAGCTTCCTGGATTGCAAAATCACCTCATTTGCATGGATTTCACCTGCAAATGGGGTGATTTGCATACCAGGGCTTAGTCTGTGCAAGCTTAGTGCAGGAGCGCTCATGCACACCCCTGCCGGCTGTTCCTGGATCGCACGGCAGACATATTGCCTGCTTGAGCTCCTGCACCAATCTTGCACTCCGTGCAAGCTTTTGAGAATCTGGGGGTTTATCTTGGAAGATTGAGTGCACTGTCTTCATATCAGCCTGCAAAAACAACTTGGTAATTAGAGCATTGGGATGAAAGAGAAGTGCCTTCTACCTACATGGACTGTTCGTTTCTTATTTCTGGGTCAAAATGCAGAGTCTTGTTAACCAACTGCCCACTTCCTATTACCTTCTACTAGATCTAGTATGTGTCAGACTCATATCAAACATCCTATGCCCATTTTGTTAAAAACTATCTGACAGTTGTGTTCCATATTAATAAATGCATCCTCACTCATTACAATTTATAACTAAGATTGCATGTATTTATTGTATAATGTTTTTCAAAATGGTAACAAAACAAGCAGCACAACAGTACCATATTTTTCAATTTATGATCTAAAACTGAGACTGTGGGGGAGGGGGCACAGGGTACTGCAATCCTGAGGTATCATCCTTCAGATGAGACATTAAACAAAGCTCCTAAGTGCTTGCCTGCCTTGAGGTAGCTTAGGTTGATATTAATACTCCTGTGGTGGCATTTACTGGAAGAACAGAAGGAACTTTAAAAATATTCTCTCTAACATAACTTTTGCCATATATTTTGCATTTTAAATAAAAACAGATTAGTACAAATACACAAGAAGCATTAGATTAAATAAATAAATAAATACATACATAGATACATAAATACATAGATGGGATCTGTACTCTTTATCGAATGGCCATTTCACTGAACGTGAAACAGCCCAGCACACTTTCGCAAAAGTGCGTTTTACTGAAAAAGCATTTTCACGAAAGTGTTCTTAAATAAGAATAAAAATGTGGGGAGATGGCTGTTGTTGAGATCGTAGCACAGTGGGGATAAGGGAATATTCCCTTTTCCCCACTGTAGTGCGATCTCGGAGTGAGAATATTAAAGTGGGGGGTGTGGGGGGTGCAACCCCCCCCCCACATGGGGGTGCTGCGTAAAAGTGAGTACTGTGTTTTTGTTTTTTTATTTAGCTGTTTTCTAGTTTTTTTAACACACTTTAGCGAAAGTGCTTTTTTGGTGAAAAGCACTTTTGCTAAAGTGTGTTCGAGCGATGTGGTTTTGGTTGTTTGAGCTTTCGCTCAATAGTACGAGATCCACATAGATATATTACTGATCACAATTATATATAACTTACATCATTATTATATATCTCCTCTAACTTTCACACTTATTTTGAATTCTAACTATATGTTCATTACTTCACCTTTCATTTTATAGTAGAACTCCACATATTTCTAGTATATTTTCCCAAAAAAATGTTAGGTATTTGCTTTCTGCCCCATTTAGTTTGCCATTAGACATGGGGACTATTCTAAGTAAAGATCCAAAATGGTATTTAAACACAGAAGGATATCTGATTAGGACACGGGACAATCTCATATGACAAATATAGCCATCATACACATGAACTGCACTCAGGAAGATGGAAACTGGGTTTAACAGCTCATCTGAAGGATGCACCTCAGACGTGCATCATCTACCTGGTGCTGCTTTGCAGTGTCAGTACTGAAACAATAAATCCAAGTACCTGGTGTTGGAACAGAACACATAGCCTTCTGATCTTCCAGGTGTCAAAGGCCAGGGTGCATCTTGTTAAGCCAACAACACTTCATTCAGTCATAATTTTATCTCACCTTTTCACAAAGGTTCTTCACACTTTTTATAATGATCAAAGGTTGTACTTTATTCACTGCCTTTTTGTTAAATTTGGGATTCCTAAATGATGTCCTGATAATTTACACATTCCCTCCTCCTTTTATTTCCAGAAAAACAGTGTTGCTGTTCAACACCCACCGTACTTTGGAACTGAACAAATTCTTTATTCTTTTACTCAGTACTTTGATTTTTGTTGCAGTGACAGCTTCATATGTGCTAATTGGCATCCATAACTCCAACATTTATTTTCCATCTGAAATCATACCCCTCATTTCCTTTATTATGTTGTGTATCTTTCCTAATAAAAGATTCCACTCAACCTGCATAAAAAATTCCATAAGTATTACATCAGATGCAGAACAGCCAACTGCTCAGCTAACAAGCACGTGATCAAATAGCCAAATAGCGACCAAATGTTCAGGGTTTGCTCCTTTAGCCACGTGGGCATTAACCTCAAATTCAGGGCCAAACTAAGGCAGATGTTTTTGGAGCTGCAACTACAGGCCCATGTTTTACATAGGCCACTTGCCACTTGCATCCCTTACTACCCTTTTTCCTCCCAGTAAAGCCCGCTTGCCATCCGAAAGTATAGCATGAGTCACTGTCAACCTTAACCCATGGGCTTCTCATACTATTCCTCAGTGCCATGGCCTTTGAGTTTAAGCTGTAGTCTTCTTGCTCCCAATTTTTAATGGCAAGAACTGCTATCCCCCCTTACTACTATGGGAAGCTCCCATCATCCCTGGAACCACTAGCCAGATTTGAGTCACCTGGGCTGTAGTCACACCTTTATCCTTCTATGCCATCATAGACTCATAGGTTCATAGGTAGGTACTACACTATCTGCCCAAGGGCATTTATAAGCCTAGACAGAGTATTGACTTTCACCACCTCATTGATTAATTAACTGATCCTATGTCAAGCAGAGCAAATGAAGTGATCCCAGGGGTGTATTTTCTGTTACCCATCCTCTCGTCAAGGTTTCTCTTGAAGAGTGTTAGTGAGGGGCTCTGCCTAATGTAGTTTGGAATTTTGTTCCAAAGCATGGGAAGTCTCTGTGACAGGATTCTATCCCTCCAGCATGTTCTATTTATTGTTGTGGCAATGTTTAGCTCACTAGAGCGCGTGGCTCACAGTGGCTTGGATTTCTTTAGGTGGAGCATGTCCATCAATTCTGAGTTGGACATGGCTTTGTAAGTCAGGCAGAGATCAACTCTGAGTAAGCGATATGCCACTGAGTACAGCTGGAGGTTTTTCAGTCGGGCTGCATAGGACATATGTTTGAGGCCAGTAATCCTTTTGGTGAGGTACTTTTGTGGTCTTTCCAGCTGTTGGAAGTGTCTTGTGAGGTATATCCCAAATGGGGCATTGTACTCTATGATGGGTGTGATGAGTGACGATTAGAGGGGCACTATAACCTCTTTATTTCTAGATGCGAACCCTTTAGTAATTAGATGGGCCACATAGAAGGATTTCCTAATTACTTTGGCAATATGATTGCTAAAGGAGAGATTACTATCTACCTGGGTCCCCAGATCTCTTATTACCTCTTCTGTATTAAGGGGGCTGCCACCTATGTAGTAATTTGTGGGTGTTTTATTTTTCCCAAATGGGATGACTATGCATTTTTTGGCATTTAGCTTGAGACCATGACTTTGACACCAGGTGTCCATCTCAGTAAGGCCCTTTTGAAGGATGTCCGTGACAGCTGGCGAGTCAATTATGGCTCCCAGTTTGCAGTCATCGGCGAATTTGGTTAGCCATAGTCCTCCTGTGTTTACCTGTACTTCTGAGAAGTATATACCAAACAGTAGGGGTCCCAGGACCAAGTCTTGCAGGACACCACTTGTGACTGGTTTAGAGTCGGACCTGGAGCCTGCTATTCTTACCATGTGAGTTCTGCCTGTAAGCCAGTTGGCAACCCATCTCGTGACGTAGGGGTTTATGTTCAGGCTGGTGAGTTTTTCTGTAATACCCGAGTGGGAAATGGTGTCGAAAGCCTTGGTGAGGTCAAGGTAGGCTGTGTGAACCATGTTTCCCATGTCTATGGCCTTGGTGACTGTCTCGAAGAAGTTAACCAGGTTTAGTAGGCATGATCTTCCATTAACAAAGCCAAACTGGGTCAGGTCAAGTGTTTGGAGGTTCCCAATGTCTTTGTTAATGAGTTCCATGCTGATGCGCTCCATAGCCTTGCAGACCAGGCTAGTCAGGCTTATGGGGCAATAGTTACCAGGGTCAGTTGTGGCCCCTCCTTTGTGGAGTGGAATAACCATTGCTGTGTGCCATTCTATGGGCACACAGCCTGTGGAGAGGCTGAGGTTGAACAGCGTGTTTAGGTGGGGGGGTTAGTTCATTCTGTAGTTCATGCAACCATCAGGCCCCATTGACGCTGTGTTTTTGGATTTTGAAAGGGCTGTTTTCACCTGTGGGTCTGTGATTTCCGGGACACTACGCTTTTCTGGTATTGTTGTGGGCCCTTTTGGGGGTGAGAGGGGGGTGAAGTTTCCATTGAATCTATCTGCCAGGATGTTGGCAATATCAGTAGGTTCAGTATATTTTGTGCTATTTTACACTAGTTCAGTGCATATCTGCGAGTTGCCACTTAGATTCTTAACATAGCTAAAGAAGGCTTTGGGGTTTTCTTTTGAATCCTTGGCTATTTTTCTTTCGAAATTAGCCTTGGACGATTTTATGAGGGACCTTAGTTTCTTACTGATACTGATCAGGGATGTCTTTCCTTCTTGGGATTTGCTTTTTCTGAACTAGTTTCCTCCTTCTATTGTATAGCCTGTTTCCTTCTCTTAGAGGAGTGAGTCTTGGTTTTGCTAGGGATGGCATGATCCATGCATTCTTGTAGGTGTTCATAGAGTGCATTTGTAAAGGTTTCTGCATCTTGGGCAGTGTTATCCTTTACCATGGGGGCTGTGAAAGTTACCACCTCTGTCTTAAGTAAGGTGAAGTTTGCTTTAGAAAAGTTTTTTACAGTGGTTTCCTTAGTTGGGGGTGGTGGTGGGGTGTGAACATCCAGAGTGATAAGTTTATGGTCTGATCTAACCAGTGACAGGTTGACCTCCAGTGTGGAACACCTGTCGCCCATGTTGGTGATGACCAGGTCCAATATGTTTTCACC
Organism: Protopterus annectens; assembly: GCF_019279795.1. Lineage (NCBI taxonomy): Eukaryota > Metazoa > Chordata > Ceratodontiformes > Protopteridae > Protopterus > Protopterus annectens. The sequence goes on along the minus strand of NC_056746.1, from coordinate 846,269,950 downwards.
TCTGGTAGGGGAGTTTACCAGCTGATCCAGGGTATTTGAGTTTATGAATTCCAGGAAGCGCTGGGTCTGGGAGTTTGTACTCGAGTAGTTTTCCCAGTAAATGGTAGGTTAATTGAAATCACCCAATATCAGAGTGTTTGGTAGGACCTTCATGCTTTCCAGTGTCCCCAGAAAGGTGGAGTGGTGGTCCTGGGTCATGAAGGGTGATCTGTAGCAGGCCACAATTTGCATTGCATATTTGCCCGATGTTATTTGCACATGGACGATCTCAGAGGTATCATGCTGTGCCCTAACCTGGAGGTGTAGGTATCCTTGATAAATATGGATACACCCCCTCCTTTTATGTTTCGGTCCGTGTTCTGTGGCCAAAACGTGTGTTATGAGTTGTAGCCTGGTAGTGCTGAGGTGCTCTCTGGAGCCTTGAACCAGGTTTCAGTTACTACTGAGGAGTGCTTCGAGCACGTGCATTTTGAGATTTAAACTCTTATGCTAACCCTCAGTTTTTTGTGAATTGTGCTGTTTACGGAGGTGGGTTTGACTTTTGAGCCTTGCCTAAAAAAGGCACTATGGGGGCAGCAAGAGCCTTAGCCAGTATTCGAAAGCCTAGGGGTGACAGGTGCAAGCCATCTCTTGCGAAGCAATGTGGCTTGTCGAGCTTGTCGTCCCAGGATGACAGACACTGGATCCCCTTTGAATGACACCAGAAGCTTATCCAATTGTTGAAATTGATAATTATTTCTTTATACTGAGGTATCATTCTTGGTGAGGGCAGGATGCTACTCAGGGTCAGGGTCATACCAGCCTAGACTACACGATCAGAGAGCTCTTCCATGTCTTTTTTCATGTAGTCCAGGGAGGTACATCTCAGGTCACTCACACCAATATGAACAATGACAGAGTCATATTTGTACTTGTTCTGGAGTGACCTGAAAACTTGTGTTATGTGGCGGATTCTGGCTCCCGACAGGCATCTAACAGTAACCTTCTGCTTGTCCAGCCTAGTGAGTAGGACGTCCGTGTGCCTGACTATAGAGTCACCTATTACTAGTGTGTTAGGTATGTTATTTTGCCTTAAGGGCTGTGACTGTGCGGCACACTGATTTTGTGTTTTATGTGTTGACTGGTTTGTGATGGGAGGTGCAGGTTGTTTGGGTGTTTGCTTTGAAGGTTTCTAATGCTTTTGCAGGTTTTTATTTAGAGCCTCCAAGTATGATTTTGTGTATTTATGTGTATTTTTTGCCAGTGCTGCTTTAGTAGGTCTGTGTGTGGCTGGAGGTGTGGTGCAAGTGTTAACCTTCCCCTCTTGACTGTCTGTTCCAGTCTTGGGTGGAGACAGCTTAACCTCCAGTTTGGCTGTATAATTGCATCTCTCACATATGTTAGTGTTTTGTGGTAGGAGGAGAGGGTTGTCTGTGTACATGAAGCAGTTACATTGCCTCAGGATACCCAGATTCACCAGCTGGACTGGAGAGTACACCTGAAATTGCCCTTTGGTCATGCCTGAATAGTAGGGTGAGCTGCTTAGTCGCTTGGATGGTGAGGGATGAATAAAAAGCCTTGCCCTGCTGGGCAATCAAGTGTTGGGGTATATTAGTGCTTGCTATTAGGTCTGAGCAAGTGCTGGGCTGTAGGATGCTTTTTGAGTGTTTAGGTTGAGAGTTAGACTTGTTTCAAGGGAAAAACTGAAGAGGAGACTTAGTGGAACCGGGAATGATTTAACCATAGCTAACTAGCGTTGCCCGGTGTGCAAAACCGTGCAAACTCAGTTTTTATAGTAGGGAAATGAAAGAGAGAGAAATTAGCCCAAAATGGCCAATAAACTACTAACTTCTGGGCTGGAACCACTCCTCCAGGGACAGATAGGCTGCTCAAAGCTCCCCTCTCTCACAGGTGACAGAGAAACTTCCTTCTATCCAAGTAAGGTATGGGCAACTCAGAAACTATTATCACAGCCCTGAATTCAGCACTAGCCTGAAAACTGGACTATACTAACTTAGAAAGGTGGGAAACAAGGAATTTTTTTTTGTTTTTTCAAAAAGATAAGGCAAAAACAGTAAAAATACACTTAAAACAGCTTTAAACAACTACAAACGATCAGAAAAGGCTATCGCACTTTAGTGTGTAGTCTACAACAGTTAAAACAAATTATTTAAACAAAAAGCAACTTTTTAAAAGTGCAGGCAGTAAATTAAGTACAATATGTGAAAAAAACAAGCTTTTAAATCACAATAAACGCTGGAAAATCTGCGTTTAGGCGGAAAACAGTTAAGTACAGAAAACTGATACTTACTCACGCCAAAGTCTCTCTTCTAAGCTAGAAGGCTTGTTTCAGTTTAAGGCTTTCTAGTGCTACCCAGTAGGTTAGTTACAGGAAAGATGGGAAACAAGCACAGATGTGATCTTTTAAACCAGAAAGTTGAAAGAGATGGACAAACTGTCCAAATGGTCAATAAACTACAATTTCTGGGCCAAGAACCTCTCCTCTCATGGTAGACAGGCTACTTAGTGCTTACCACTCCCACTGATAAGCTAGAAGGCTTTCCTCCAACACAGAAAGGAATGCATGGCTCAGAAGCTTACCAACAGTCCTGGATACAGCAACTCTGTATCCGGACTAGGCTAGTTACAGGAAAGGTGGGAAACAAGCGCAAGTGCGGATTTTAAACCAGAAAGTTAAAAGAGATGGAAAAATCTGCCCAAATGGCCAATAGCTACAATTTCTGAGCCAGGAACCACTCCTCTTGTGGTAGATAGGCTACCTAATGCGTACCACTCCCACTGATAAGCTAGAAGGCTTCCCTCCAACACAGAAAGACTTGGGGAGCTCAGAAGCTTACAAAGAGTCCTGGATACAGCAAATCTGTACCTGGACTAGACTAGTTACAGGAAAGGCGGGGAACAAGTACAAATGCAGGCTTTTAAGCCAGCAAGTTGAAAGAGATGGAAAACTGCCCAAACAGCCAAATAAACTACAATTTCTGGGCCAAAACTCACTCTTCCCATGGCGGATAGGCTACCTAGTGCTTACCACTCCCACTGATAAGCTAGAAGGCTTCCCTCCAACACAGAAAGGCTTGGGGGCTCAGAAGCTTACTAACAATCCTGGATACAGCAACTCTGTAACTGGACTAGGCTAGTTATAGGAAAGGAGGGAAACAGGCACAAGTGCGGCTTTCAAACCAGAAAGTTAAAAGAGATGGAAAAAAACTGCTCAAACAGCCAATAGCTACATTTTCTGGACCTGGGACCACTCCTCTTGTGGTAGATAGGCTACCTGATGCTTACCACTCCCTCTGATAAGCTAGAAGGCTTCCCTCCAACACAGAAAGGCTTGTGGGGCTCAGAAGCTTGCAAAGAGTCCTGGATACAGCAAATCTGTACCTGAATTAGACTAGTAACAGCAAAGGCAGGAAACAAGAGCAAACACAGGCTTTTAAATCAGAAGGTTGAAAGAGATGGAAAAGTTTCCCAAATGGCCAATAAACTATAATTTCTGGGCCAGAAACCACTCCTCCTGTGGTAGATAGGCTCAGAAGCTTACAAAGAGTCCTGGATACAGCAAATCTGTACCTGGACTACACTAGTTACAGGAAAGGTGGGGACCAAACGCAAAACAGACTTTTAAACCAGAAAGTAGAAAAAGATGGAAAAATGCCCAAATGGCCAATTAACTACAATTTCTGGGCCAAAACCCACTCTTCCCATGGTAGATAGGCTACCTAGTGATTACCACTCCTACTGATAAGCTAGAAGGCTTCCCTCCAACACAGAAAGGCTTGGGGGGCTCAGAAGCTTACCAACAGTCCTGGATACAGCAAGTCTGTATTTGGACTAAACTAGTTACAGGAAAGGCAGGAAACAAGCTTAGAATTTTTTTTTTGTGAAGGCACTGGAAGATGGGAAGCACACCAAATGTCTCTAGATCCATTGCACCCTATTACAATATAAATATAGTCATTTGCAAGCCAGAAGCATTTAGATTGGATGGAGAAGAACTACTGCATGGTAGACAGTGTTACTGCGACACACATGAAACAATTACTTCTTACCTGTTTGAAACTTATACTCAAGCAAGAAGTAAACTTATTTAATAGTTGGTTTCAGCAGGTGTTTGAAAAAGGAAATGAGTGCCTTAAAAGTTAATTTGTTTACTTTCTCCCAGGTTTGGTTCTGTGTATACTGAGCTGAGTGCCTGCCACATGGTGTGGTACAGGTCTTTGTTTTTTTTTTTCCACTTCTGCCTTGAAGCAGTGGAGTCAGTAGAATGAAGAGCACCAACATCAGCAAATAACTGATTTTATTTATTTATTTATTTATTTATTTATTTATTTATTTATTTATTTATTTATGTCCTTTGTTAACTGGGTAAGTGAAGTGGTCTTAAACACTGGACCATTTTCAGTCATGACATGGACCAAATGATAACAGCAAACATACAGCAGTATGTACATGAGCAAGAGCCAATTATGCAAGTAGACAGTAGTAGATGACATACTTATGGAATCATGGAGGTGTTTAGGTGAAATGGCAGTGGAGTTTTTAACCAGATTGTTTACTGAAATCTTGGAAAGTGAGGGGATGCCTGAGGAATGGAGAAAAAGTATTTTGGTACCGGTTTTTAAGAATAAGGGTGATGTGCAGAGCTGTAGTAACTACAGAGGGATTAAACTGATCAGTCACAGCATGAAGTTATGGGAAAAAGTAGTGGATGCTAGGTTAAGAAGGGAGGTGATTAGTGATCAGCAGTATTGTTTCATGCCAGGAAAGAGCACTACAGATGGGATGTTTGCTCTGAGATTGTTGATGGAGAAGTACAGAGAAGGTCAGAAGGAGTTGCATTGTGTCTTTGTGGATTTAGAGAAAGCATATGACAATGTGCCTAGAGAGGAGTTGTGGCATTGTATGAGGAAGTCGGGAGTGTCAGAGAAGTATGTAAGAGTGGTACAGGATATGTACGAGGGTAGTGTGACAGTGGTGAGGTCTGCGGTGGGAGTGACGGATGCGTTTAAGGTGGAGGTGGGATTACATCAAGGATCAGCTCTGAGCCCTTTCTTATTTGCAATGGTGATGGACAGGTTGACAGATGAGATCAGACAGGAGTCCCCATGGACTATGATGTTTGCAGATGACATTGTGATCTGTAGTGAGAGTAGGGAACAGATGGAGGAGACCCTGGAGAGGTGGATATATGCTCTAGAGAGAACAGGAATGAAGGCCACCAGGACTAAGACAGAATATATGTGTGTGAATGAGAGGGAGAATAGAGGAATGGTGAGGAAGCAGGGAGTAGAGGTGGTGAAGGTGTATGAGTTTAAGTAATTGGGATCAACAGTTCAGAGTAATGGTGAGTGTGGAAGAGAGGTGAAGAAGAGGTGAAGAAGAGAGTACAGGCAGGATGGAGTGGGTGGAGCAGACTGTCAGGAGTGATTTGTGACAGACAAGTTCCAGTAAGAGTGAAAAGGAAGGTCTACAAATGGGTAGTGAGACCAGCTATATTATATGGGTTGGAGACAGTGGCATTGACAAAAAGGCAGGAGTCAGAGCTTGATGTGGCAGAGTTGAAGATGTTAAGATTTGCACTGGGTGTGACGAGGATGGACAGGATTAGGAATAAGTATATTAGAGGGTCAGCCCAGGTTAGAAGGTTTGGAGACAAAGCCAGAGAGGCAAGATTACGTTGGTTTGGACATGTGTGAGGAGGGATGCAGAGTATATTGGGAAAAAGATGCTAAGGATGAAGCTGCCAGGTAACAGGAAAAGAGGGAGGCCTAAGATAAGGTTTATGGATGTGGTGAGAGAGGATATGCAGGTGGTTGGTGTGACAGAGCAAGATGCAGAGGACAGGAAGAAATGGAAACAGTTGATCTGCTGTGGCGACCCCTAACAGGAGCAGCTGAAAGAAGACGAAGTAAACTAGACACATACATAATTATTAGCCTAGCATTTCACTTAACGTAAGCAAGTAAAAAATGCATAATAAATATAAATAAGAAACCCATTCACTAAAAATACAGCCAAATATAACAAAAAGAGAATCATGATGACGGTGATGAAGATGATGATCATGATTACCATTATTCCGTAATGCATATCCTTATTATACTCTAAGCAAGATTGCTTACAGAGGTAGGCATGTATGGCAGCACAGCACTCTGTGTTATATGGTGATACTAGAGATGTGGCAGGATGATGAATACCCTTCAACAAGGTGTCCCTGGAATTGCAGAAATTTCCTAATTTTGTCTCATATTTTAATTATGGCCCTTAAAAATTATTTTTGATAAATTGGAAAGTTACTGCAGATTACTGCAGATTACAGCTGCAAAGTAATACCAGACAGGTTTCCATCTTCATATGCTTTGGAAAATCAAGTAACTATAAACCCTGTAAATCTACTAGCTTATCAAGAAAGAATAAACATATTTTTAAAGCCTTCACTGGTGGTAGCATAAAAGGGCAACATCCTGACTACAGCCCAGGCAAGTTAAATTTCATTCGTGGTTCCAGGCATGATGGGGTCTGCCCATACTAGTAAGGGGGAACAGCAGTTCTTGCATGGCTAACTTAGTTATTCTGAATATAGGGCCTCAGCTGGATACTGGATGCCTGCTGTGATGCAGTGAGCTGACATACCTCTCAACTGTCCCTCATTTTGCCTCATATGTTTACCCTGTCCCTTGTAAAGTCAGTCAATAATGCCAACCATTAGACTTTTCTACTTTTTTTGCTTAAAAAGTATATGTTGATACAAAACGTGTTATTTGACTACCTTTTTAAATGAATTACAATAAGATTTAAAAATTATTGCATGTTTTTGGCCTTTGTTTCCCCCTTTATCTTTGCCCTTGTCCCAAATTCTCAGTAAAATAATTTGAGAACCATGGGAGACAGTGTTGGGAAGATGTGGGCATGCCTCCCAAGTCTTGATGGTAGTCCATGTTGGGGTATGCTGTGGAGCACACATGTTTGGACAACAGGGTATAGGCAAACCTTGCTGATGCAAGTGCTAATGATGAAGCAAAGTTCATCCCTAACCCTATTCAAATACAACTTGGACCAATGGATGAGGACTAAAAATTTACTCCTGGACTGGCACCAATGTTCCCATTGAATAGAGGCAGCTTGTAAATGCCCTGCTACCTAAACACAACTATATGCTACTGGGTAATTTGTCTTGCCATTTACAAATGGTAAAACATAGCTAGGCTTTAAAGGTCTCCTAGGCCCATGAACCTACACCAGCAGGGATGAGGTTAGGTCATAAAATAAAAACAGCTTTCATTACTGGGATGGCAATGGGAAGTCCAATTTTTTTTTTTTTTTTTTTTACTCTTATGTTGAGAGCTGGGGTGTGTGGATTTGTTGAGCATGATTGGCTAAATTACTACAGGAAAATCCAAATCCTTTTTTTGTTTGTTTTTTTGAGGATCTGGGGTGCAAGTTCATTTGACACGCACAGGGTGCTTGTTGTGTCAGTTACTCCTCTGTCTAGAGTTAGATTATCAGACGGGAAAAAGTACTCTTAGAGCATTCTGAGTATCTGGCAATGTTGTCAACTCCATCACTGTGAACCAGCTTCTTCTGCTAATCTATCTTGCTTCTATTAGTATTTTATATTTTTGTGACAGTGATCTGATTTGCTTGTACCACAGTATGCTGATTTTACAGTGTTACCTTAGAGAACTTAACAATAAGGTGTTTTTGACTGTATTTACTGTTTGCATGTGTACATGCCAATATATGCAAATTATGCACCGACACCTATGTTTGTGTCAATTTGTGTATACAGATGTCTGAGAACATATGTGTGTGTGTGTGTGTGTGTGTGTGTGTGTGTGTGTGTGTGTGTGTGTGTGTGTGTGTGTGTGTGTGTGTGTGTGTGTGTGTGTGTGTGTGTGTGTGTGTGTGTGTGCACGTGTGTGTGTGTGCACGCGTGTGTGTGTGCATGTGTGTTTGTGTGCGTGTGTATGCATGTGTGTTTATACGTATGGGCAGAGAATGAATACCAGCGAGGGCATGAATATTATATTATATTATATTATATATCAGGGAGGGCTGATATATTATGTCTCACCGAAACCTGGCTAAAACCTTCTACAGAGGATAATGAGATACTACCACCAGGTTATAATATGCACAGAATAGATCATACTGAAAAGAAAGGGGGCGGGATTGAAATACTGTATAAAAACACATTGCAAGTCACCAGGGACCACATAAAAACACCTCCATTCAATAAGGCAGAAATCCTTGTGACTAAGTTACAAATGAATACAAACAAAAGTATATTTATTATCTGTGTTTACATTCCCCCAAGGAAAAACATAGGCACTCTAGAAGACATAGTTCAATGGATATCCACAACCTACCCTCAAGAAACCATCATTCTTGGGGACTAACATTGACTGGCTCACCTGCTCAGCTGAATCTCCTCTCAACCATATAAATCTCTTTGGCTTTAATCAAATAATAACTACTCCTACCAGGATTAATAAACCCTCGAACTGTGAAAGAATTTTAGATTGGATACTTATTAACAGTCACTCCCATTTATATAAATCTAGCACCCTCCCTGATGACGTCAGTGGCCACTACCTCACATACATTATTAAACACAAGACAGGAAACATGCACCAAGCCAAATATAAAACTATTAGAAACAACAAAAACTTCAACCCTGTTAACTTCCAAAAAGAACTTAGCTCTGTTAACTGGTCATTCCTAAAGCATCTACCTCTAGATGAAGGTGCAGCATACTTTTATGTCAAATTCCTGACCATACTTGACTCTCATGCTCCTTCTAGCACCATTAGAGCTAAATCTAATGCAGCACCCTGGCTTTCTAAGGAAAAGAAATCAAAAATTAGGCTTTGGAATAAAGCCTGGCATCTCTGGCTTACTACCAAAGCCTCCTCTGACCATCTGAGCTATCGTCAGCTTAGAAATGACACAAAAAAATCCAAACTACTTAACAAGAAAATAATAATTTCCTACAAAAAAAACAGTCAAATCCCCAAAAGTTCTGGGTAGGTATAAACCAAATCCTGCACCCAGGTCAATCCACCACTTCCACCCCATCTAATGCAGCCCAGGAATCCCCCAAAAATATTGTTAATACTTTTAATAATTTTTTTACAGAAACAATCCAGTCCCTAGCAAAAAACTTACTACAACAAGCATCAATACTATGCTAAACATCCCTGATATCTATCCCTTTTTCAACCTCCAAACAGTTTCTACCAACTTCATTCATGCCTTAATCAAAAAATTAAAACCGACCTCCCTATCAGCTGACCTCCTACCAGCAGAGTACTTACAAAAAGCTGCAGAAGCCATAGCATACCCCATTGCCATCCTAATCAACAGAACCCTAACAGACTGCACTATCCCAACCATCTGGAAAGCATCCCATGTCATTCCACTACATAAGGGGGGAAGTTCTACAGAACTATCCAATTGTAGACCCATAGCCATCCTTTCACCACTAGCAAAGATCATGGAGAAATGTGTCCACAAGCAACTTATGCACCATCTTACCCAGAACAACATACTAGCTATCTCCCATCATGGATTCAGGCCTCACCACAGCACCACTTCTGCCATTCTCTCTTTCACTAATGCTATCCACCAAAATCAGAACAACAACATGCTTTCATCTGCCCTTTTCCTGGACCTATCAAAGGCCTTTGATATGGTCAACCACTATCTTCTTTTACAAACACTTAAAACCATTTCCCTGGACAACCTTGCCATTCAATGGTTCTGTTCCTATCTAAGTGGTAGACAGCAAGCTGTCCTTTGGCATGATAAACTGTCCACCCTGCTACCTCTCACTCTCAGAGTCCCCCAGGGCTCTATCTTAGGTCCTCTACTCTTTTCAATTTTCATTAATAACTTCCACTCAGCCATCCCTGAAGCAACATGTATCCAATACGCCGATGACTCTACACTGATCTGTATGGCCTCTTCCCTGTCCAACTTACAAACCTTAACCCATAATAAATTTCACACAATTGAAAAGTGGCTCGCTAATTTCCACTTGCTTTTAAACATAAATAAAACTAAATTACTCCTCTTCACCCCAACCAGTAGATCCACCCCCTCACTTTCTCCATAACCTCCACCAATGGCTCCTGTATCACTCTTGAGACCCATACTAAGCTCCTAGGTGTAATAATTGACAATAATCTCAAATTCGACCTGCACATCAATAAAACTATCAAAACCATTAATAAAAAGCTTGGCCTACTATATAGAAATAAATCCTTCCTAACCTCATTAGCTAGTACTGCTACAACCTGCACCCACCTACTGTCAACCCTTCTCTACACTTACCCCATTTTCACCAATCTGAATAAAATGGAGCTAAATAAACTTACTCGCTGCTATAACCATATAGATTTGTCATGGGCTCTTCATACAGGACCCATCCTTGCCTAAAACTTTAAGCCCCTAGGATGGCTCGAACTACCCACATTAATCCAGTTCAACCAGCTCATTATCACCCACAAAATATTATACAAACCCGAAAACACTCCAGCTCTAACAAATATCCTAAAACCATATCATAATCTCAGACCACTCATATCATCCAACAAATCTCTTGTCCAAATTCAAAAAGCAACTAATTCCACTGGTGACTCCCTGTTTGCCAACTTCATTGTAAAAACATGGAACTCTCTCTCAATTATTCTTACTCGGGAACCCTCACTAAACCAGTTCAAAAAAGGCCTCAAACAATACCTTATGGGACATTGGCTCTGTCCCTGTACCCACCCCGACTAACTCCTACCCTAACCATCTGTCTTATGCAAGCCACTTCCATCTTGCTTCTTTACTGATATCAGCCACATCTGTCCGATATGTAGCAAAAGTCTTTATACTCCCTCCCTAAGACCACAGAGTATGTAATTTTGTAAATAAGCTGTAAGTAACTTGTAAATAGTTTCTGTTTCATTATGTGCTACTTAACATCTCTAGCATATAATCCTGCTTCTACCGTATTCAACATGTATTTTGTAATCACTCTCATTTTTGTGCAAGTCCCCTATATGGGGCCACCTCTCCAAGTACTGTATAGATATTATTGTTTTTATAACTGGAATTGTTTACTTTTGTAACCTGGAGCTTTTCTCCCCAGGCCTCCGCTGAAAATGGATATGTATCCAGTCAGACTATCCCGGTCAACAAATGTAAAATAAAATAAAATAAATTTGTGCAGAGAGGATCAAATGTCTCTTAGTTTAGCTCAAAGGGTTAAATAAGGCTGCAAGCTGTTAATAGTCTTTACTGAGTACTCCTGAGTTTGATTGCCTGAATTTCTACTTTCAAGCTACATAACTAAACAAGTAACTTACTCAGACAGTACTTGCAGGTGGCCTCTGAAAACGGATATTAGCCTATATATATATATATCTGTAGCATCACGACTGGTTTGTTGGATTTGCCTGTTAATGTGCCTGCCATATTGTATTTCTGGTTTCAGTGTCATTTAAAGTATACAGCAACTCAGTGTGAATATTTGTTTTATCCATGTTTACTTCTTTAAGGTTTAGAAGGTAAGACAAGGTGATTAGTCTAAAGAAATCTTCCTATTGCAATTTTGGCCTCATGTTAAAAATGACTTAGTTTTGCCATCTGTTATAAGTGCCTTTGCTTATGAATTTGCTGGTCATAAGGAGGGTTTTTTGTGTGATTTTTTCCCATTTTGCCTACAGATTACATTACAAAGTCTCCGTCTGCTGGTCTCAAACCTACTCATTCCTTAGGAGTGAACGGTCCCCAGAGAGACTCAGGCAAGAAACATCCAGAGAGGCCATCAATGTAGACAGATATTATGGTATTCATGCCCTAGCTGGTATTCATTCTCAGCTATGATGGCATTTCTAGTGGATGATTCAAACCCTTGCCTTGTGCTAACATAAGCACCTGTATCACGGACCATTTGTGGTTCTCTGTCTGACTCCAAGCAGTTATGTGCCTGTACATGTGCTGACATGGGCTACCACTAGTGGCTTGGCTGATAATGTCCACACCTTCTGTGTGTGGCACCTTGTATCCTGATATGCCCCTGCCCACCAGCCAAGTCTGAGGCAAACAGTATATACAGATCCAATGGGGAACACCATATCTTACCCCCAGGATGGGCATTCCCATCCTTCCTTCCTATTCCTTACCCCTGTATATAGCCACTAATACATTCACTTAAAGGAATTCTTGTATATCTTACTTTTGTAAATTATGTGCCAGCAACATATATTTTCATATATCTCAGCATATACTGTGACTGTTTCCTCTGAAGAAGTTGGGTTTCACTGAATCTGTAGTAGCTATAAGAACTTTGTTAACATATTTACAATTTGTCACTCTAAACAACTCAATGAGTTATTTCTTTGTATATGTTTGTATTGCTTTCCTTTATACTTGTTTTTCATTTGTAACCTCTGAGGATTTTCCCCCGAGCCTCCAATGAAAAAGGGCAACTGCCCAGTAGGACTATCCCAGTAAAAAACATTAAATAAGTAAATAAATATTCCATTAGGAACCCAAGCTGCTAATCAAACATACTGGGCTGTAGCCTGGCCTGTACCCCTGTACCCCTCTGGTATAGGCTGTAACAATTAGAGGTTATGGTCACATGCTTTTGTCCATATTCCATTTTCCACTATATTTCTGTAGGTTAGATCTAGACAGCTAATATGTTTTATACTATAGTTGAAATTTCTAAATTCTGAATGGTATGTATGTTAACAGTCTAAAGAAATATATGCACAAAAAAGCATTGACAGTTCATTTTTATTTCTTACTTGAAAATAAGGAGTTTTAATTGGTGACCACAATGCTTGAATTCTATTACAAATATTCTCCTTTATTAACATCAAGCCAATAATATTTGGTCCAGTTTTAGTATTAAATTGCATGTTATAAAAGCTGAAGTTTCTGAGTGGTATTTTAATAGTATTTTTTATAAGCAAATAAGTATACAATTTTAATTGGCTGAGTGGACTGCTTGCAGTTTGGTTTATTTGGTCCATTTTTAATAAGAAAAGGGCCATTTTCATTTTATTTCTTTTACATACGAATAAGCACATTGAGCTTTAATGGTTCCTTAGACTGCTTACATTATTGTATTGGTCATGGCTTCTACATGTTCCACATGGCTGAGTTTATTGCTTGCATTTTAATTACATTAGTTTATTAGGTTCTGTTTTATTAACCGTATTAAGCAAGCATTATTTAGTCCCATTCTACTAATGAAAGCAGTGACTGTTTTAATTTATTTGTCTATGTCCAAATAAGCATGCAGAGTTTTAATGGTTGACCTGATTGCATATGTTTGTATATCTACTCACTGTGGCACTTTGCTCTTTTTATCTTGATAACAATGTTTTATAACATTTTTTTCTTTTAACTAATGGGCAACATGTAAAAGGTAGCTACTTAAAGTAATGTGAATGACTATGGCTTGTTGCTTTCTTCAAACTGATAGGCGTGTTTATTAATATTATTTTTTTATCATGCAACATATCACATCTGATAGGTAGCTATTTTTAGGTACACTGACTGTGTAGTCTCCTGCACCGGGAGATGTACTTGTACTATTCTGTCTGTACTCTATAATGGATGTTGTACTTATATCACAGTCTGCACAGTGAAAAGTACGAAGCACACTGGCTCTGCAGTCATCTGCGGACTGTGATATAATGGCAACCTCCTTTGCAGAGTGCAACCAGAACAGCACAATTACATCCCCCAGTGCAAGAGACTGCACAACCAGTGTACCTAATACTTCCCAGTGTGCAGACTATGATATAACTGCAACCTCCATTACAGAGTGCAATCAGAATAGTACAAACACACACCCCCCACTACAGGAGACTGCACAGTGTACCTAACATTTCTCAGTGTGCGGACTGTGATATGACTTTAACCTCCACTGCAGAGTGCAACCAGAATAGTACAAGCACACATACCCACTACAGGAGACTGCACAGTGTACCTAACATTTCTCAGTGTGCAGACTGTGATATGACTGCAACCTCCATTGCAGAGTGCAATCAGAATAGTACAAGCACACACCCCCACTACAGGAGACTGCACAGTGTACCTAACATTTCTGAGTGTGCAGACTGTGATATGACTGCAACCTCCATTGCAGAGTGCAATCAGAATAGTACAAACACATCCTCCACTGCAGGAGACTGCACAGTGTGCCTAACACTTCTCAGCGTGTGGACTGTGATATGAATGCAACCAGAATAATACATGTACATCTCCAGTGCAGAAGACTGCAGAGCCAGTGTACCTAACACTTCTCACTCTGCAGACCGTGATGTTAAGTGCAACCTCCACTGAGTTTCTACCTACATTAAAAAATAAAATTAATATCTTTCAAGCTTTGTTACAGTCTATTAATCTACAGGATACTCTTCTTGTTCTCCATCCAATTCACCTAAACCCAAATATAAAAATGAATAATAAAATGATAGACCTATCTAGCCTTCCTTTAATTAAAAATACCACGGTGTGGCATTTTTACCATTCCAAAAACTTTGGTGCTGTTAAAGAACTTTTTGGGGCCCCAAGTAGTTATGACCCCATGTTAAGACAACTAAACAAAAATTTGCAAACACCAAAGTGAGTGAACAAGACATAACCCTAGCACAATCAATTATCAAAACCCTTTCCCTTAGGAACAAAATGATATCTCATTCCTACAAGTTCTTGATAAACATCAAATATCAACAATCGCTTTTATACTCCAATTACTGGGATGACATTCAAGGTGAAATTTCTACTGAGTTCAAATATGAAGCAGTTCGAAATACCCTTAATCTAACCCCTTTCAAGAATTTGATTTATACCCAACTTATGATCAATAATAACTCTGACTATACTCCTGCAGTTCTATTACAATTTGGGTACAACAAAAACCTAACATGTCCTTTTTGTTCCCTCCAGCATGCAGATTTACAACACATCTTTTGGAGCTGCAAAAATCTATATAAATTATGGTGCTCTCTTAGAGCTCAATTGGGAAAAAAATGGGGTACGAGAAGACCACCTTTTCTTGGCAAACCACAATCCTGAATATTATTCCTAATCCTATAACAGGTGTTTGGAGACATTTCTTAATAACTGTGTGTGCTCTTCTCAAATACTTTATAGCTAAGAACTGGGTAAATCCTTCAGTAATCTCTTGGGAGAAGTTTAAAACTATGGCAATTAAGTAT
>NC_056746.1:846189717-846249717 GCF_019279795.1 Protopterus annectens | reverse complement strand
AAGAATAAACAGTGAGGAAAAATGACTATAGCTATAACAGAAGGGAAAGAAGGGGAAGATGCAATAACCTAATGAATGACATATAAATAGAACAGGGAACATAACCTAATGAATAATATAGAAGAAATAGGACAGGAAACATAACCTAATGAATGCTATAGGAACAGAACAGGGCACATAATCTAATGAATGATATAGGAACATAACAGGGCACATAACCTAATGAATGATATAGGAATAGCACAGGAAACATAACCTAATGAATGATATAGGAACAGAACAGGGGACATAACCTAATGAATGATATAGAAGAAATAGGACAGGAAACATAACCTAATGAATGATATAGGAACAGAACAGGGGACATAACCTAATGAATGATATAGGAACAGAACAGGGGACATAACCTAATGAATGATATAGGAACAGAACAGGGGACATAACCTAATGAATGATATAGGAACAGAACAGGGAACATAACCTAATGAATGATATAGAAGAAAGAGAACAGGGAACATAACCTAATGAATAATATAGGAATAGCACAGGAAACATAACCTAATGAATGATATAGGAACAGAACAGGGGACATAATCTAATGAATGATATAGAAGAAATAGGACAGGAAACATAACCTAATGAATGATATAGGAACAGAACAGGGGACATAACCTAATGAATGATATAGGAACAGAACAGGGGACATAACCTAATGAATGTTATAGGAACAGAACAGGGGACATAACCTAATGAATGAAATAGGAACAGAACAGGGGACATAACCTATTGCATGATATAATAAACTGGATGGGAAACATAACCTAATGAATGATATAGGAACAGAACAGGGGACATAACCTAATGAATGATATAGGAACAGAACAGGGGACATAACCTAATGAATGTTATAGGAATAGAACAGGGGACATAACCTAATGAATGAAATAGGAACAGAACAGGGGACATAACCTATTGCATGATATAATAAACTGGATGGGAAACATAACCTAATGAATGATATAGGAACAGAACAGGGGCCACAACCTAATGAATGTTATTGTAACAGAACAAGAGATATAACCTAATGAATGATATTCAGGGGACATAATTTAACAGAGTCTTTAATATGTATATGTAGCAAATCGGAAGAGTACAGTAAAAAAATGGAAGACATTTCATGTTGTGCTGCACTCCCAAAAGGATCAGCCTTAGTAACTGCAGGGCCCAATTTGGGACATGTTTGGTGGCCCAACGCCATACCCACTCATCACCCAGTCACTCCCAAAACTTCTTGCCACCCCTATCAAGTTTCCCTTCCAGTTTAAGCAGGGTCTTATGTAATAATCATGGTGTAAATTTCTGTCTGCCCATGTAGTCATTAAGACTGACGTTAAATGTAGACAAATTAGTAGTTTGTTTGACCTGTTGTAGCAACTTATTTCATAAGCCTGGAATATGTTGTGTTAGGAACCTATCCATCCAACTAGTCTGGTTTGTTTTGGTGCAGGTTTAGGTCTGTAGTGTGGGTATTTGTAGAGACATTGATTTTGCAAAGATATAGGAGGCCAAATAGTATTGGGTCTTTTATGGCTGAAAAAGCTAGATACAGCTCACCTCTGAGCAGAGGGTGGGCTATCAAGTATAAGGAGTACTGTACTAATCTTTCAGGATAGTTTAAGGATTTAAGACCATTCATTTTCTTGGTTAGATACCTTTGGGGCATTTCCTGATGAGCGATATGCTTGGATTTGTACACACCAAAAGGGTACGGTATTCACTGATGGTACTGCTAAGGGAAGAATACAGGTGTAAGATGACATCTTTGGCTTTTTTAACAAACTTTATTCCATAAAACTACAAGCATTTAATAATATCCACTGGTAACAAACTAAATTACTTATTTGGCTGTTGAATATATTCCTTAGTAATTAACTGGGCTAGATAGAAGGATTTCCTAACTATTGTAGAAACATGATCAAATGTGACAGATTTGGCCACATAAGTACCGAGGTTTCTTATAACATTCTTTGTCTGAAGAGGAGTACCATTTATAATAAGTGAGGTGGGAACAGCTTTTTTTGCCAATTACTACCACGCTGCCATTTTTTTGTTTGTTTTTTTCAGAGTACTTTAGACCATTTACAGCACACCAGGTATGTGCACGTTCTGACCCTGCTGGAGCACTTTAGTATTTATTTATTCATTTATTTATACTTTATTCACCGGTTCCACTAGGAGAATGGTATCTCTTTAATGGAGACACCAGTATATATCTGCACTGCAGACAAGAGGCACATAGGTACCTATTTGCCTAAATAAACAATTATTGTCCATAATAACTTTGGATTCCAAAAATTTTTAAATGAACTTCCTTTTTTGTAGATAACAAGCCTACCACATCAATGCTCATTTCAGTCACTGTAGTTAAATAAGTGAAAATCCCCTCATTGGTTGGATATGATTTCTAAGTTGTCATCGCAAATTGAACTCACCCTGTTGTTCCCTTGTCAGGAATGGTGTGGCAATAGGTGTGGCCTGTGTTACTCCCCCCCCCCTATCCATTTATTTGCCAGTGTCAAGAATGAGACAATTAAAAAGAGGGAAACAGGTTTTTACAGACCACTTTTCAGGGGTTACTGGGAGTAATAGTAAGGAAATACCCCCCAGATGTTCACTGATTTTAACTTTTAATATTGATAGTAACCATATTAAGAAAGTAGTGGAGAAAAATTGGGTATTTTTTTCAACTAATAAGGAGCTTTTGAGTATTGTTAATGACAAACTCCATGTGGTCTACAAAAAAGGAAGATCATTTAAAATTTTGTTGGAATTGCAAGCTATTATGGAGAATAATTAAATCATACAATATTTAGATGTATGAAGAACATTTTTTTAAAAAGTAAAGACTAACATGTTATTAGATTTATTTGTGTTTTTAATGATTTTAGACTATTTAAACTGCTTTAGAGAAGTATGCAGTTTTATGTCTTGGGAGTGGGATTATTGCTTGCATCAAGAGGGTCTGTCTCTTTAAATTCAAGCCTTTTTGTGACTAGTTTATTTGTATTGCTGCAGATTGCTGGGTAACAGTTTAATGGGGTTGGTGTTAAGATTGCCTAGTTCTGAAGAAGTCCCATCTTTTTGGGATGAAAGTGCTTAACTGTTTTACTATGGCTTTGTTGGATTTTATAAATTTTTGGATTCTTTTTGGTATGTTTTATTGCCAGACTTCTTCGTGACTTTGTTGCGGTGTATGTTGCTGCTATTTTAGAAATGGCATTAGGTATAACACATAATACAGAAGAGAAAATTATGCAAATTGTAAAAAAATATACTAACATATTTTTAATGGACAGAGAATAAAAACCAATAAGAAATGGAAAGTATGTACTTTTTCTGATAAAGACAATAAGGAGCTGGAAAAGGAAATCATGATGTAGGAATTATAAAATGTATTAAAAGTAGTTAACTTAGAATCAGCAGCAGGTCCAGATGGAACAGAATATGGGATGTATACTAATATGACAGATTAAAAAAAATGTTTTTAAGGGTATTACATGAATGGCTAGATAGAACATTTTTGCACAAAGAATTGAGTAGTGGTATAGTCAAACTTGTATGGAAAAAAGGTGATTAATGTGAGATACAGAATTGCAAACCAAGAGTATTAAATAACATGGACTGTTATACTAGTATAACAGTAAAAATAGTTCAAGAATTGTTACTGATAATTAGGGAATTAGTAGATTATATAGTATATAGAAATGCTCAAGCAAAAATAATGGTAGGGAATTTAAGTAAAGCTTTTGATTCAATTCAGCATAATGTATTATGGGAAATATTGGAAGCATACAACATAAGTGAAAACACAAAAAGCATTTGCATTACAGCATATAGGTTTACTATAGATAAGGCATTAGTAAACAGTTGGTTACGTGAATATATACTGCTTGAGAAAGGTGTAAGGCAAGGGTGTCATTGAGTGGTATAGTATTTGTGTTAGTAAGGAATGTGATTTCAATACACATTAATAAAGAAATGGGAAGCATGAGTTCTACTTCTAATGAAAGGATAAAGATGCAAATTTTGTTAACATATGCAGATTATATTATTCTTTTTGCAAAAGACAGAACAAGAATACGTTTAGTGATAAAGTATTTATAAGAGGAATTACAGGTAATAGGATTTTCTATAAATTAAGACAAACCTCAAGGATTAACTTTTGAAGGTATGATAGAAGGCATTGAATTTAATATGACAAAGATAAAAATGCTTGGAATATGTTTTGGGAAGCAAGAAAATACAGAGATGATATAGAAAGACAAATTAGAACTAATTAAAAATACTTTTCTGTTTTGGAAATCTTTTAGACTATTTTTTAAGAAAACTATATTTAATTAATTTAATTTTACTATCTAGAATTACTTATTTAGCAAGTGTCTTCAGTACTCATATATATCATTTTTTTATTTTATTTGGGGTTCTACATTGAACCCAGTTAAAAAGGGGGGGGGTTGTATGTTAACAAGGAAGAAGGAGGCCTAGGTGTGATAACTCAATAGTTTATACAGCTTCTTTACATTTATATAGAGTAATGAAACATTTAAAGGACAATAATATTTTCCTTTTAATACAGATATTAAAACTGAAATAAAATGGAATAGGTGATGTTTTCAGTTTTAAAAGAAAGAGAATATGTTATAATAATGAAATACAAGATTATCCAGATAAAATTACACTTTGGAAAATAAATGCTAACAAGATTGAAAACAAGAAGAAACTACAGTATAATAATATGGAAAAGTATTTCCGTATCTATCAATGGAAACAGTAGCACAAAGAAAAAAACAGTGTAATTAAAGCAAGAATAGGAAGATGTAAAGACATGTCGGAGTGTCCAGATTTCTTATGGAGTTTCACAATACAAAAACTACTAGTGAAGGCGAATATGCCCTCAAAAGTAAAAAGGATAGAAATTGCCTTTGTTGTAATGAATTTGAAACTAGTAAATATGTTTTTTAGGGCTTAGAAGAGTTAAAACTTTATAGAAGGAGATTTTGAATTTGAACTATTTGCAGAGTTTCACAGAAGTAAAGAAATTATGGACATGACTGAATTTGGGTATTATAAGAACAAAAGTAGAAACTATATAAAAAGAATTGATAAAAATGTTTTGTATAATACTGTTGATTTGGAATCAAAGAGTAAAGGAAATTATATTTAATGAAAAATGGAATTCAGTTATGATGTTAAAAATATAAGGTTTTGGTTATGGAAGTTGGTGTGGGAGTCAAAGAAAGAAATGATTACTGCTTTTGAAGAAGGTATAAGAGGAACTTATGTTGCTTTGTGTGGAAATAATGTATATATGTAGCATAAATTATGTACATGGAATGCAAATATGTATTATTTTAAAATAAAGGACCCCTACTCTTTTCGATAAGTGTTGAGTTACCACAAAATCACATAGATGGTATTTAAGTTTAACATTTAATTTAAAGAATGATATCAGTGTATCATTAGTATCAATGGATAAGAGGATAACACTACCCAGCTTGTAGTCATCAACCATCTTGGTCAACTACACTTCCAGGATTTTGGCTTAGATGTCTAAAAAATAAATTCTAAGCAGGATAGGGCCTAACATGTTCCCTGTGGAATGCCACTTACTATAATTTTACATTCAAAGAGTATACAAGCAACTTTCACAACCTGGAATCTACTGGACAGCCAACAAACACCATATAAACAGGAGAATCACCTGGAAATAAAATCCACTTCAGATCCACAATAAAACCAGTAAAGTGAAGCCCAACTCCAGAAAGAAACTGCACCAGTCCAATGTAAGTGAAATAACTTATTTCACTTCTATTAGACTGATGCAGTTTCTTCCTGGAGCTGGGCATTGTTTTACTGGATTTATTGTAGTTTTGAATCTATATGCCAAGGTAGTATGGCAGTAGCATTGTTACCTCACAGCAAGAGGTTCTCCCGTTCAATTCTCAGCTTGGCTTGGGAGTGCCTTATGTGTGGAGTCTGCATGTCCTCCCCGCGGTTGGGTAGCATTCGAAAGACATGCGTGCGTAAATGGGCATGCCTTCGTTGAAGGTTGGGCGTTGAGCTGGCACCTCGGCATTTCATAAAAAAATCTACTGCCAATCATTAGCGGACCGGAGTTCCGCTCTGGTGACCCCTTAGCGGGAAAAAGCAGAAAGACAAATAACATTGTAGTTTTGAATCGGCTAGATAGCCAACTTGCAATCAAGAAGACAATATAGAGTTTTACCCTTAGATTTAGTTGTTCGATAATTCCAGCAAGGGGGAATAATATCAAAAGCCTTGACCTGGCCAGGATAATCAGTGTACACAGAATGACTACTGTCAACAGCCTCTTTAACTTTTTCAAAGAAGCTTACTAGGTTCAAGAGGAAGAACCTGGCCTTCCCAAAACCAAACTGTATGGAGTCTAGTTCATTTACTTGCCCATGTCTGCATAAATGAGTTTTGCTATGACACATTATATGGCTTTTCTTATACTGCCATTGAAGGCTTACCTGGGTTTGTTGTGGGGCCACCCTTGCATAGGGGAGTCACAGTGGTTGTCCTCCAGGCATCAAGTACAAACTTTGTAGACAGGCTGAAGATGAATAATTTAAGCAATGTTGTCTGGCCCTACGGAAGTATTATTTTTAGTCTTTCACATGGATGCTAAGACTTGTAAGATGACTTTAGGGCAAATTAAATTTTCAGGGATAGTGGAGGCAACAATGTGGGTAGGTGAGGTAAAGTAAGCACTAAATGTGTCTGCTCATATATTGGTTATATTTTTGGGATCAGGGTGTGTGATATTATTATGAATGAGCTTGGTGCATTGTTAAATGTTATCCTTAAGTTTCTGACATAGCTGAAGAAAGCGTTATATTTTCCTTTTGCATTTGTGGATACCTTACATTTGTATTCTGCTTTCCATTTTCTAATAGTACTTTTATGACACTTAGTGCACAAGCACAAAAAATTGTACTGATGAAACTTAAAATCTTATCCAGCACAAATCTTTAGTTTTGTTTAACAACCTTAGCCTTGAAAACTTGGAACAAACTAACAATGACAATGAAAAAATTGGAAGCTTAACAATGACCCACTTACTGAAATAACTGTCCAGTAACTATAGCAACCCTTTTGATTTTAATCATTTCACTATAACACTCTATAGTATCCTGAAGAATATGGGTCAGCTTATTCTTAGGTTAACTCTGTATGACACTGAAGGATGAGGCTTACTCTATAAACTCCAGCCTCCTGATGGTTAAATTATCACTACAGTATATCAGAAATAACAAAACTCTTACCTGACATGCCACTTCCAAAAACTAGTGTAATGCAAGGGACTATTCTACTAGCAGTGTGACCAATGGTCAGTATACAGCATTCAGAGGCATCAAAGGAAGTGTATATTCTGTGTAGCATAACACATTGGAAATCAGCAACTCTGATTATAATGGCAACATGTCCCAACCCATACTATGCTGCTGCTTTGTGGTTTCTGACATCATAGCTATACCCATTAAACTCCTTTGAATAACTTATGTATGTATGTATCTGTTTGCTTGCTTGTTTGTTAATCATGGTAAAACACTGATCTGTACAGATCCTTTTCAAAAACCTAGTGAAATAAAAGCCACATGCGTAATAACTGTATTACGTATATGATTGAATGACACATTCCCCTTTCAAAACACAGAAGTATGGGTCTATATGACATCATAGAGTCACTAATAATTGAATGCCTCTTTGTCGAACAACTATTTAGAAAAAGAACTATTCATCAAGGAAACTTTTCAGCGAAAACTTTCCTAGGGCAAACTTATGGTAGTCCACCCTAGCGACTGAAGAAAAAAACAAAAAAACTTAACAACTACGCAAGTGGGGGTCTGTGCCCCCCACAACCCCCAACTAAACATACCAAATTCAAGATTGCACTATAGCGGGGAAAAGGGCAAATTCCAGATGGTGGCCAACCATTGTTTTGCCCTAGGAAAGTTTTCACTGAAACGTTTCTTTGATGAATAGTTCTTTTGCTGAATAGTTCTTCGACGAAAAGGCATTTGATTATTAGTGATTCGATGATGTGGTATAGACCCTACAATTATTACCTCCCTTCCCTTGTCTTGGGATTATCAATGCAAAACGCAATGGTCAGAGAGCAGAATGTCTAGCTTTGCCCCACCGCAGGAACAGAAGTACCAATCACACAGCTCTTAGCTGCACAGTGAGGGTAATGTATCTACCCAACCAAGAGCAAAACGTCATCTGAAACTATATATTTTACACTGTCATATTAAGTGCATTTACTCCTCAGTATGGATCACAAATATAACTTAGTATGTCCACACCACTGTGTAAAAGGGTTTTCCCAGCAATTTTTATCTATAACATGGCCATTCTTATATTCTATTACAATGCCCACTGTTGCCCAGCTGATTACTTTGAGCAGTTTCAATGAATCACTGAATGGTCAAAAGGCATGAAACACAGGACATTTGCTGCTTAGAAGAGGACAGCACCAAATGGTTGCTAAACCAAAGAGGCCAAGATCTTATATCTCATGGCAGAATACAGGAACATAGAGCATTACTAACCAAGTCATCATGAACATTGTAAGATGTCCAGGCGTAGACAACTTCAAGCAGACACAAAAGTGTTTGTCCCTTAACAAAGCACTTAATAGTGGTCACCTCCCATACTGAGCGGGGCCATACATGATAATCCTGGTGTACATTTGTGTCTACCCATCCAATCGTCAAGGCTAGCTTTAAAGGTCACTAATGCAGTACTTTGCTTGACTTAGAGTATAACTTATTCCATAAACTGGGAATATATTGAGTTAGGAACATATTCCTTCAGTAAGTCTTGTTTATTTGTTGGTGTACATTTAGTTCCTTAGTCCAGATGTTGGTATAGAAAATGTAAAATGTGAAAAGAAAATAAGATGAATGAAAGGTATTGAATATATGCTAATGCTTTAACTTGTATTTGCTATATTATTCAAGCTCCTATGATAGGCTCATAAGTAAATACTAGGCTAGCTGTCATGAAAAGTTATTTTACACCTTGCCAAAAAGTCAGAATCAAACCTTGTATCCTGTGTTTATGAGATGAAGACCTTAACTATTATGACAAACCTGCTTTACCTAAAGGAGTCATATTTTAAAGGGTAATTTGTATCCTGCAGACAGATTCATACGCACGTGCTAAGCTAGCTGTTTTGAGGGCTATTTTACACCAATCTAATTTCCCTTTCAAAGGTGAGATTCAAACCCTGTACCTTGTGACTGTGAGGTAAACAACTCCACCATTATGTCAACCCTAACCCCTTAAATGCAATCAAGAACCATTGGTAAGTACTAGAGTAGCTGCCCTCATGGACCATTTTAACCCTAGCTTATATCCCTTTCAAAAGTGAGAGTCAAACCCTGTACCTTATGTCTGTGAAGTAAATACCTTAACCATTATACCATCCCACTCATGCTCTCGGAATTGCTGCACACACTCTTAAGCTATTCCATTTAGTACACAAGGAACAGTACTGGCTGCTGGATCTCACTTCCCCAGTCTGAATAATCAGAGTGCTTCTTGTACCCAAGATGTTGTGGAAGCTATGATGTCTAACCACATACATGTCCTACTTCTAAATCTTTTACTGAAGGCTTGTAGTATGAAGTTTGATGATAGCATTTTATTACAAAATCATCAACAATCTCAGTCACATGATGTTTATATTCACTGCATTAACTGCTGAGCTTGAGATCTTCCAATGTTCTACAGCTTGTAGATAACTGTGACATTTAAGCTGGTGAAAATGCAGTTATTTCTCTGAAGCATTTTCCTCCCCTACCTGAGGTATTTCAGTGCCAGGCTGTTGAAGGAGCTTGACAGTCCGCCCACCTGCTGTTCGCTGATTTCTACCATCATGCCAGGTGAAGCTACACTGGGCATCTCGTTGTAACCTGTAGTTCAGGTCTTCTGCTGATACTGTGTGTTCCAGAAGGTTACGGCAGAAAGTGAAGTGTGCAGATGCTAGAGTGAAAAAGAAAAGCAATAAAACAAGTTACCAATCTGCACATTTATGATAGTAAAACTAACCAAATACAGTAATGTTTCTAAGAAAAAAAGGATGTGAGAAGCCAAAGAATTTTTTGCTTAACCTCTTATGTCTCCTAATGAAACAGCTAACTGTATTGTATGTGTTACTAGAGTGCAAAAAAATAAAAAACCTTCTTCATATCTGTTGCACAATAAAATAATGTCCTTCCTTGGAAAAACCTTCAACATGATGCTAACTATGCCAAGATGGACTTGATTGACCGCAGATGATCACACACCTCCAGTTGGAAGTCCCTCCTCTTTTTTCAGTACAGAATGTGTAACAATACAGATCAACAGAGAACTTCTGTCAGCAGTACTTACATGTCCACAGTCTGCCACAACACAAAATCCACTGGTAAATCTACATAGGACTGTCATAAGTAATTAACAACAGCTTTAGTCCCCAGCTTTGATGACAGTTAGAGCTATCACAAGGGCTGACCAGGTTAGAAAGTATTGAGAACTACATTGCATTTTTTCGGAGGGGGTCTATAAGAACTGATGGTGCACAAAGAAAAAAACAACTGGAGGATGCCTCTGGTACTGTCATTTGACATACCATCACTATGGGAACGGAGGCTGAACAATGTTTCTAGCTATACATCCTGTGAATTTAAGTTAGAAAAGTGGAGAAACTGCTGCCCTGGACTGCCCAAAGACTAGTTACACCAAGCTATCACCATAACTGTCAGACACAAATTTACAGACCGCTGTGTGTTGTCTGGCTACCTCATCAGAACAACACACATTTGGCTTGTGAGGCTTCAGTGCTGCAGAAAGACATGTCTTGGTGAGGGGATGGGGGATGTACTGTGAATTTTATTCACAGAACAGAGCAAGTTGGAAGGGCAAGTGGGCTGATAAGACAATGACAAATGGGCTTGAATTACAGCACGTATAAATTCTAAGCACTATCGTTTCACTCATTGAACTGCCACTCTTTTCTCTTTCATAAAAAACGTGGCTCATAATGATGGCAAAGTGTGCGCTCTGCCTATTTTGATCCTGCATTTCCCTAAAATAAAATGCATTGCTCACTCAATATTCACTCTGTCAGGTGCTCTAGACCTAGTGGGTAGGTAGAAGCCATCAATTTACCATGTTTTCTTGTTTACACCTATTCACAGCTCCATACCTGCAGCAGTGTGGGCATCTTCCTCTGTGCCCCAATCTACTTTCGCAGGAAGAATAGGATTTCTGTCACCCTTTAGTCCCTTCCTTTCTCTCAGCAATAAACTGCTTAAACACTGCAGGGTAAATTTCTGCTACTGGGTAATGAGAGCTACTCAGACAAATTTTATTTGAACAGAAAGAGTGTTTCTGCCTCCAAGGCTGTCATTTAATGCAATTTTAAGAAATAGCACTAAGTGCATCAAATACAACAGTCTATTCTCTTTGCTTCTGCACTGGATCTCTTCAAAAGTCAAGACTTGTTTCTGCTGTGAGTCAGCGCATATCTTTTATAAGAACTGGACTCATTGAACAGTAATAAAAATAAAGACATTATTTCTTTTCTGTTTCTAAAACACCCACCCTCTCCAGTTAAACTAGTTTGCTCTCGATTTCCATTTCCAGCATGTGTGACTGAATGGACGCTTTCTGGATAGTGGGGTAGAAACAGTGACTGAATTGACAAGCATAGCTCAGTAACGCTGACAAAACCTAATTCTTCCTATTGAGGTCTTCCTATCAGGTATTTGTATGACAGGGTTTCAGCTGCTGTTAATACCACACCCTTCCCTATAACAAATTCCACAAGGTTAAGGCTGCAGCCACCCCACACCTGCAAATGTGTGGGATTTGTTTTCTCTGTTTTATTATATGACAAGAGCAATGTTTATTTGACTGATTCTTTCACTTCAACCTTGTTTCAAGCAATTAAAACTTGATTAAGCCCTTATTTAAGATTCCATCATTTCTTTCCTGGGTGACTTTTAATGCTCTATGTGGCTCAGTGTTGTATACCTCAGAGCACACACTAACACCTAGACTGCTAACTGGAATGCATAAATAAGCAAATTCTAACATGGAAAAGAGGGCGGTAAAATAGCATTTCATGAAAAAGTTTCATTAAGGGCTACCTCAATCCTTTCAGGAAGTGTTTGGAGGGTAGAATGATACCCATGGACTGCATGGTGCAATAGCAATGGTGAACGCACACTACCTGCTTGTGTAAAGTGCAGAAAACTCTAAATGAAAGACAGAGTAGTTGCAATGCAATGGAATGCTTTGGGGCTTGTAACATAACTCTGTGGATGAGAGTAGAGCCCAAATGCCATACGCCAGGAAAGAAAAAAGTGTCAAGCATTCCCTGGAAATTTTCTTTTTTCCTTTGGAGGACACAAAAGTAAACTTGTATGACTTGCTTCTAACAGAGGCCAAGGGTTCATTCAAAAGCTTACTGTACTTACTAAGAAAGAGTGCACTAAAACTAGTTGAAAATAATGTTTACAAGTCTGATATTTGTCCCACATTGGATGTTATTGGCTCTGTACTGATTATTACAATGCTCCAACAATTGCTCATTTGGAGATTCTTACTCATGGTGTCACAGCCCTAATTAGCTAAGTAATAATTTGTGTGAATCTTACTGGGATTGAAAGAGCAATGTCAAGTTGTCCCCTGTTAACTTACCTGGCAGCTCCCCAAACACACATATATCAGTATGTAAGCAAATAAAAAGATACACAATGACAGTGTCAAAACAATGACATGATTATCCATGCAAAACGTGGAGCTACTTCCACAGAAAGGATGTGACAATCAGCACAGTCTTGGTACGGTGTCACCCATGGAGGAGTGACTCAGTGCAGAATGTATGTAAACTGAAAAGTAGTACCTAACACTTTCCTTGACAGTCCACTCAACACCATGTTATTGAAAAGCAAACCAACTGCAAGCATAATGAGCAACTCACTTTGAATGATTGTTTTTTACTGTGTAGGGTAAACCCTACGCAAACCTCTCAAATGTCCAGATTTTCACAAAAAGTCCAGATTTTTACCTCATATTTTGGTCTGGCAAATATCTGAGAATTGAAATGACTAAATAATGACATACATCTGAGGTTTAGACTTCATAGACTTCAGAGAATGCATGATAACCAAAACCCTTTATGCTAACAACTTTCTAAATTTATAAGAGCAATATTTAAAAGCTGATCTTATTTTTGGGTGTTTGTTCCCCCATTATATTTGGCTTTGTCCAGATTTCTTGGTTAAGAGATTGAGAGGTATGGCCTTACAGCCTAATGTAAGAAGCTTTGTTACCTGCTCCCCCAGAATTACATAATCACACTTGAAGTCTTTGTACCTCAGGACTGTTATGGCAAGCCTACTGCAATGACCACTGTAGATGAATGAATGTTTCCTCAAATTAATATTTTTAAGCACCAGGCCATCAGGCTTCCTATGCTGGTCATCCTTTGAGAAACACACTATAACTAAGTACAACATGTGGCTATTTCCTTCCATGTTAATTAGATACTGATAATGTGTTGTGCTGAATGCTGGAATCCCCAAGCAACAATACTTCCTACCCCTCATAGTATACTGTATACAACACACTATAACTGGGTATAGCAAATTGAGTACAAAGTATTACAATTGAATACCATAGGCTATGACTGGATGTAGCCCTCTATTATTGAGTACAGCATGCAGTAACTGAATACAACACACTGTGAATGGCTATAACACATTATGACTGAGTACAATGCATTGTGAATGGCTACAATGCACTGTGAATAGGTATAATACATTTTGCCTAGTTATACAACACACTATGACTAAATACAATGCACTGTGAATGGCTATAAGACATTATGATTGGGTATACAACAAACTATAAATGCAACACACTGTGACTGGTTATACAACACATTATCACTGAGTATAGTGCACTGCAACAGGGCACAACATACTACGAGGGAGCACAATACACTACAACTCTGCACAAAACATGACTGAACACACTACATCTTTCTTTCAGCTAGACACATTTCTCAACTTAAGATATTTCAGACTGATACGTAGCCCCATGGCATAGAGCGATTAAGCCCTCTACTGTGCCCCAGACAACCTGGGTTTGACTAGTGGCACACGCTCTGAAGGTGCCATGCAGGGAAGGATAGAAGTGAGTGATCAATGTCAGCTCGTCCATCTTGGGGAGAAACTGTCTGAGCTCATTGCAATCACAGCATTAAGAACTTGACAAATTATTTGCTCTGAATGAGCACTGCATAACCTGGTCAGGAAGTTGTGCATGTCAGAAAGCACATTCACCTCCTAAAGGCAGCAATTTCTAAGCTTGCAAGGCTACTGCAGGGTGTTGGGGATACAGCACACCCCCTGACAGTAGCATGACACTGTACAAGTGTCCTCAATCTCCACAGATGTGAGTCAGGTTGAGGACAGAGGATGCTAGGGCGGGTCTTTTACACCCAGTGAACAAGGATATGAGCTGGAGTTGCTGATGGTCCACACTGGTGTGGAGAGTAAAATATAAAAAGGGCATTTAAGCATTGATTGTACAACACAACTTTATCCAGTCCTGAATGAGACCAAGTAAGGACTAGGAGTGAGACAAAAGCCTCACTAATGCACACATATAGCACCGATGTAACAACTTGGCAGGGCCCAAAGAAGAAAAAAATGGATAATTTTAACACTGTAAAGCATACTTCTCGAGTGTACCTAATTACAAGGAACGTACTTCGTTTGAAGTCTTAAAAAGCTCATGTTCCTGGAAGTTCCACATTGAAAGGGTCTGTCACACATTCAGTGTTAGGAATTTTTTCAACTGATATCCATAGTAACTAGAAGTTAATCATATTAATTCATTGAAAGATCTTTTTCATGAGTAAAGCCAGCATATTTTGATCATCCTGTGACCATTCTAGTTGAAGCTGTTAGTAAGCCATTAGTATGTGTTCCACATTTTGCCCATTTGTTCCACATTATGAGGGCTAGTGTTCCTCATTTTAGAGATGGAAAGTTGAGAGCTATGCTGTAAAGTCTGGCAGAGATACTATATAAAGTCTAAGTAAACTTAAAAAAGGGTCTTTTTTCTATGCAATGTGCTGTCATTAGCCTCCACTACCTTTCACTCCCTTCCCTTGTGATGTATTAACTATTTCTTTCACTTCATAATATTTTAAAAATGACCTTTACCCTTTCCACTGCAGTGGTGGTGCTGTGGTAGCGTTGTCGCCTCACAGTAAGACGTTGTCCCATTCGATTCTCAGCTAGAGCGTCTACTGTGTGGAGACATGCATGAATGGGCATACCTTCATTGAAGGTTGTGCATCAGAGCTGGCAACTCGGCATGTAAAAATCTACTGCCAATCATTAGCGGACCGGAGTTCCGCTGTGGCGATCCCTAACCGGGAAAAGCCGAAAGACACAACAACAACCTTTACCCTTTCCAACACACATCTAGTCCTTTACAAATATGACAGGGAAATACAGTGAAAAAAAAGTTTCTGAAATCTTGATTTGGCTCTCTGCACTCTTCCTTCATGAACCTGATGGGCCATATTTCAGTAATGTAGTAAAAATGTATGTATGGTGTGCCCTAAAAAGTACCCACAAAGGAATTTCTTGAAGAAACAATACACCTCTTTAGTTATGATACCTCATATTGAGTCAGTTTCCACTGATGGACCTTTTCATAGAAACCTGCTCCTCCCCCCAGAATAATAAATAAATTGACAATCCTGGGTGAATTTGATGAGCAACACTAGGGGGCCAGTACCCAACACCCTCCTACTTAGTATAACAACTCACATAAAACACAGCCTTTGTGAAGTTAACCAGTTTTGCTAGAAATGTCTGGAAATAGACTTAGTGAAACAATAGATGATTTTTCTCACGTGGCATTACCTCTCAGTGATAACACAAGTTTAACTGCAGTAGTCTACAGACAGTATTAGTAGTCCAGTCACCTACTCAACATTTGATTTTTTTCTCAAAGTAATACCTTAAGTCAATTCAAATATGTTCTTCTCACAAAAGTAACCAAATGCCAAATGTGTATTTTAACAGTATAGAACATAATAATTAATGAGATGCTTTACCATCAGCTTTATGTACTTTTCATCATATAACTTTTCGTTATCAGAACACCATAACTAGGTACTGCTCTATTTATAATGTCTCATTTCCATACCTTTATTTATTCTGTCATTTAAGTAACCAAGCACACAAACATTGAAAAAAAAACCCAGTAAAAAAGCAAATGCTGCTCCGAATCCACAAACAAACAGTCCTTTAATAATCCGTGTAAGCGCTTTTGTTTCCAATAGTTACAGAAACATCATCAGTTAAAATGTACTACATCATTTCCTTTTAAATAAAAAAGGGACCAAAACCTACAAATAATTAATTAATTAAACAAGAAAAAAATAAATCCAATATTTTTATAAATATTTACGAATATAAGATCATGTTAAACTTAAATCCATATAACTTACAATATATGCATTTATTAAAAAACTCTAAGTAATGAATTGCATACTGCAAATACAGAACATATTAAATAGATTAAAAACCAAAATGTTATGTGCTTTTTGCATTCAGAATTGAACTCATACAACACCAGCTTTTAACTTTAAAATGGGCTTGATGGATATTATGATCATTAAGTCCTGCGGGAATGGTAGCATTTAAATAAATTTGCCAAAATAATTCTTGTTTCTCCACCATAGTCTTCCAGTCGCCCCCTCTTTCAAGTACAGTTACCTTTTCTAAAATAACAAATTGAAATTTTTTAAAACCAGAAGAAATAAATGGAATATTTGTAAAGGGCATTACTCATGTTTTTACTTCTGACAGCATATAGCTGTTCGTAGATTCTTGTACGCAGGGGACCATTAGTTTTGCCAATATAAAATACAGGACAAGGGGCACAAAAACAAATGTACACTACTCCCTTAGTGTTACAGTCAAATCTTCCTTTGACAGTAAGCAATTCAGGCAAACCATGTAGCAGAAAACTACTTACTTCCAAGATGTACCTGCATTGTCGGCATGCCCCACATTTTTTCATACCACAACCACTAGTATGACCTCCCATCACCTGTTTATTAAATTCAAAAAGATGCTTTTAAAGTTTTTATAGTTTTTATAAACAAATTTTGGTTCTAAGCCCAACCTGTCCGTAAGCCCTAAAGATCCAAAAACAGTTGCCCAATGTTTCTTAATCATATCCTGTAGTACATGAGTACTTATGTCGTATTGAAAAACAAATACGTGTGAAGAATCATGACCTCCAAGGCCCATGCTGTTAACAGGGTTGCTAGAATCAACCAAACCACCTCTCAAGTTGTTATTGTGTAAAAGGGGGCCATACTTCAGACTCTGATTTTCTTTAACGTATTAAATGGTGTTGCCCAGTAACTCTCTAGGATATCCCCTTTCCAAAAACATACCTAATAATTTATTGATTTCTGCTTCAACTACTTCTCCATTAGATAACAGTCTACTTATAATTACTTGACTCTTGACAAGATTCTTTTTTTGCCAAAGTAAATGTTGACTAGAAAAATGTACGTATGCATTGGAAGAAGTGTGTTTCCTATATATGTTGAATTTATATCTAGAATCTTCAAGTTTTTATAAAGCGTCACATCCAAAAAAATCAGTTAAAGTATTGTGGTACTGATAAGTAAACTCAAGGAAGTCAGTAGGGTGATTGAGGAAAACAATAACATTTTCCATTTCCTCAATGCTTCCTTTCCACAAAACAACTATATTATCCAGGAATCTGAGGTACAGCCCTAACATAGATGCAAATTCTAAATTTAGGACCAGACTCGTTTCTCAAAACCACAAGACCACATTGGCAAAGACCCCATCGCCACACCAGTATGCTGTTTATAGCATTCCCCCTCAAAATATACAAAATTGTTCTTCAGCCCTAACTCCATACATTGGTGAATAAGGCTAACCTCATTATTGTCAAATTTAATCCTTTAAATAAAGCCTGATGGAACCATTCCAAACCAATATTGTGGGGAATAACTGAAAAAAAAGGTCTTTAACATTAATGGTCACAAATGCTGCTTCAGGCATAAACAGAAGTCCTGAAATTACATTCAAAAAATGCCATGAATCCTTTAAGATGTGAAGCTTGTTTGCAAAAAAGGTTTTAAGCTTATTATCTATGAATTTTGCCAAAGGTTCGGTCTTCAACCCAGCAGGTGCCACTATTGGCCTCAATGGGGGATCAATGACTGATTTATGAATTTTTGGAATCCAAAAAATTCCTGGAATCCTTCTTTTGCACACAGTCAAAAATACTCTAGTGTGAGGGGGTACATCAAATGTAATGAAAATGTCCTCCAAGATGAGGTCTATACCATGATATGCAATATTCACCTCATTTTGTGACACAGACACTAAAAAATTTCCATTGTGTAAGAATTCCATCATCTGAAAAATAGCTAATTCTATCCATAATAACCCCCCCCCCCCTTGTCAGGTTTCATGATCCGTATACTGGGATCATTCGCCAGTTTATACAAGAGGTCCTTTTCTTCACCAAGTAAGATTGTGAAATTTAAACCTCTTTGATTGGAACACCATTTTCTGATGGTATGTTCACATAACTGTTCGAAGAGATGAATACTGAGGAGCAAAGGGGGGTTAAAAGTACTCGATCTTCACATAGGTAAAACACCAGTACACAACTCGCCAGGAGGTAATACATTTCAAGTTCAGTTTCCTGGTAAATAGTTTCAATTCTGTTACCATATCCACACTGTTATGTTTATTAGATGGCACATATTTAAAGTCATGTTGAAACAAGGAGCCAAAAATGGGGGTAACCATGAGAGGTAAAAAAATATAAATCTTACATCCTTGGTAATCATAAATATTTTCTGTAGTAACAGGATCTCTAGTGTCATCTAATAGTAGCAACCACCACTTCTGATACTTTTTCCATTGAAAATTCCGAAAACCCTGTGTTTTCTGACCATAGTTCATAGTTGGAGGAACATCACCCTACTT
Source organism: Protopterus annectens (assembly GCF_019279795.1). NCBI lineage: Eukaryota > Metazoa > Chordata > Ceratodontiformes > Protopteridae > Protopterus > Protopterus annectens. The sequence goes on along the minus strand of NC_056746.1, from coordinate 846,230,560 downwards.
TTCTTCTCTCTCCTGAATTCTTTTTGACCAACATGGGCCATTTTGGTCACTATTATCATTATTAAAGTCTGCACCCTCATTGTACTCACTGTTGTTACTGTTACCATTAAGGGGCCAGCACCACGTGGTGGTCAACGGTGCACATTTTTGTTGGTATAATCCTTAATGTCCCTTAATATTTTTTTTTCTGTTTTCTAGAGAAAATAATTCTCTTGTTCTGCCACTCTAGTGAAAATATGTTAAAATTCACCAGTATTGTCTTGAAACAACAAATCACTCTTTAACTGTATGTCCAGTTTCTTGATTTCCTCCTCAACAGCACCTAGGCTCTGCAAATTTTCTTTTATAATAATGTCCATTAACTCACAATCCAGTTTATCAAAGAAATCTAGTTGTTCATGATGACAAACTGACCTTAATACCACACAATTCAGGTACTTCCATTAGTTTAAATGACTTGTTTATATCTGTATGTAATTTTAACTTTTACAATTTCCTGCTTTATATGCATCCCAGGTTGTGGATGAAAAAGGTCCATTTCTGAGTCAGTTTTTCTATCCAGTTACCAAATAAAAATAAATAAATAAAGTCAGTAATGGAGAAGATGCTAAGTATAGAAGAAAACAGAATACACAGCCCTAGATCTGAAGACAACAAACTGAAGCAATGCTTGACTGGCAGACATCACCATCACACCATGCCAAACACTGTTGTTTGTACAACTACACAGATACAATTTAATGAAAACATCATAAACAAAATGTATAGCACTACTTCTGAAGGAAACAAAAAAAGTCTAAGAAGACAGGCTTGTATTCTCCTCAGGCATCATTTTCTGCTCTCTGGAACACAAAATAATATTCATAAAGCTGAGAGACATGTCTACAGGGTTTACAGTTACATGCTCAGCACTAGGAAGCTTGAGTTGAGCTATGCAAATCTCGCTTGTCAGCAGTCGAACTGTCATATAGTAGCATTACCAGCTGTTACAACTTGTCCCCCATTCTGGACACATTTTAGCACTTGTCCTGGGTCCAGAGTGGTTAGGAGATCAGCATTTGGTGGCATTTTTGTGTATGCCGATACTCGACATGTAGACTTTCAAGGAAAGGATGCAGTGATTGGTAGACTCGACCTCCTGAGTGTTGAGTTTTTAATAGTAAACCACCTATGGTACACACATACACACACACAAACACACACACACACACACACACACACACACACACACACACACACACACACACACACACACACACACACACACACACACAAGTACACCACACAAGCAGGATTATAGCTCATGTCACCTTCAGCCCATGTAAAATATTACTGTAAGTATATTTCTCAGAGCACTTGTAGGAATTAAGTCAGCATCAATAGCTCAATGGGTAGCACACTAGTTGTAGAAGACTGTGGATTCCATTCCCACACCAGGTACATGAGTTAATTTTTTTCCAGTACTGACACCACAGTGCAGCATAAGGAGGCTGCCGCACTCATGACCGTATTGACCTTTGGATGAGATGTTAAACCAAGGCCCCATCTGCCTGAGCTGGTGATAGCTCAGGTGGATATAAAAGATCCCACAGGACTTATTGAAAAGTATAGAGTACATTCACCAGTGCCCTTGCCAAATCTCCCCTAGTCAGTATGAATACCACTATAGGTCTTCCCTGAAAAGAGTGCGGCTAACCTAGTCAACAAAATGTAAATAAAAATAAATAGCTAGATAGATAAATCTTCCTCTCTGTTCATACCAGACCAATAACATCATTCCCCACCACAGCTAAACATACACTCCTTGCAATAACTTCAGCTGTTCTGGTAGTTCACTCACAATGTTTACTGCTTTTCTTAAAAAGAAGTATTTTGTAAACTCCTTTCTGAGCCTTTGTGTCTAGCACAGGGCTGTTTCCTTTTGTGCATTATCTTCTATATACCCTAAACAAGGTACTGATTAATAACATTCATTATTCCTCATTGTACCTGAGAATACTAGCCCCTGCTGTACTGGAGAACCTTCTGCATGACTAGACCCTACCATTTTCATTTAGAAGTAAGATTTTGGAGTTGACAGGGCTTCAAAATGTTAGACTTTTCTTATAGGTTCATAGGTTGGTACTAGGCTATCAGCCCTAGGGCCTATGCAAGCCTAGCCATAACAATTCCCTGGATATTTCTTCCCACAATATTTACTTCTCTGGGCCCCTGTCTAGCAGGGCGACTGACATGATCCCCGGAGTGAATTTCCTATCTCCCATCCAGTCATCAAGGTTCCTTTTGAAGAGGGCCAATGATGCACTCTACTTGACATGTATGGGCAGTCTATTCCAGAGTATGGGGAGTCTCTGGGTCAGGAACCTATCCCTCCAGCATGTTTTGTTCATTGTGATGACAAGGTTTAGATCCCTGGAGCGTGTGGCTCTGAGGGACTGGGATTTCTTTAAGTGGAGCATGTCCAACAGCTCAGGGTCTGACATGGCCTTGCATGTTAAGCAGAGATCACCTCTGAGTAGACGATATGCCACAGAGTATAGCTGGAGTTTTTTTAGATGGTCAGCATATGGCATCTGCTTTAGGCCTGTGATTCTTTTAGTGAGATATTTCTGTGGCCTTTCCAGCTATTGCAGATGTTTTGTGAAGTACATACCAAACGGGGCATTATACTCTATAATGGGTCTAATAAGGGATGAGTACAGTGGGACAATGTCCTCCTTTTTTCTGGATGAAAAGCCCTTAGTGATGAGGTGTGCCACATAGAAGGATTTCCTGACTGTTGCGGCAATGTGGTTATTGAAAGTGAGACCACTGTCCACCTGCATCCCTTAGTCTCTCATCACACTTTTGATGTTTAGTGTCCTGCCACCTATGTGGTAATTCATGGGTACATGTTTTTTTCCAAAGGGGATAACTACACATTTCTTGGCATTAAGCTTGAGCCCATGGCTCTGGCACCAGGCATCTGTTTCTGTAAGGCCTTTTTTTAGAATATCCACATCATTTGGGGATTCGATAATGGTGCCCAGTTTGCAGTCATCTGCAAACTTTGTTAGCCAGAGTCCCTTAGAGTTGGCCTGTACTTCAGAGAAGTAGATGCCAAACAAGAGTGGTCCCAGGACTGAACCCTGAGGTACTCCACTTGTCACCTGTCTGGAGCTGGATTTGGAGTCTGCTACTTTTACAGTCTGGGTTTTGTCAGTAAGCCAGTTGGCAACCCATCGAGTGACATAGGGATTTATGCCCAGCTTAGTAAGTTTATCTATGATTCCAGAGTGGGGGGTGGTGTCAAAGGCCTTGGCAAGGTCCAGATAGGCTGTGTGGACCACCTTACCCTCGTCCACAGCTCTGGAGACTGATTCGAAGAAGTCAATCAGATTCAGGAGACAAGATTGGCCCTTCACAAACCCAAACTGGGTGGGGTCCAGTGTTTGAAGGTTGCCAATGTCTTTGTTTATAAGTTCCATGATAATGCGTTCCATGCCCTTCCAGATCAGGCTTGTCAGACTGATGGGACGGTAGTTCCCGGGATCCAAGGCGGATCCTCCCTTGTGGAGCGGGATAACTGTAGCTGTGCACCACTCAGTGGGCATGAAGCCTGAGGTGAGGCTATGATTAAACATGACACTTAGTTGAGGTGCCAGTTCATTTTGTAGTTCATGTAGTACACAGCCTGGGATGTCATCTGGTCCCATGGATGCTGTATTCTTAGCTTTGGAGAGTGTGGTTTCTACCTGTGTGGCCATGATTATCGGAATTTGGCAATCTTTTGGTATTGAGATGGGCCCTTTAGGAGGTGAGAGGGGGTGAAGTTGGCACTAAATCGATCTGCCAGGATACTGGCAATATCCTTGGGATCAATACATTTAATGCCATTCTGTTGTAGCTCAAAGCAGATCTGAGCATTGCCATTTAGATTCTTGACATAACTATAGAATGCCTTGTGGCTGTCTTTGGAATCTTTGGCAATTTTATTTTCGTAACTAGCTTTTGAGGATTTTATGAGGGATCTCAGCTTCTTACTGAGGCTGGTGAGGGAGTTTTTTGCATCCTGGGATTTTCCTCTTTTCTGCAACAGTTTCTTCCTTCTGTTGTATAGTTTGTTTATTGCAAGGGACCACCAGATCGGCTTCCTTTTTTTGGAGAAGAGCATCTTGGTTCTATTTGGGATGGCACAATTCATGCACGAGTGGATGTGCTCGTACAGTGCCTTAGTGTAGGATTCTGCAGTCGAACTTCCAGATCCCATCTGCATGGGTGTTGTGAAGTTTGTCACTTCTGACTTCAGTAGCATGAAGTTGGCTTTGGAGAAGTCTTGAAGGAGAAAAGGGAAAGGCACCAAATTGTCAGCTATGAAACTGTCTTGTTAATTGAAATCAAAGCTGTAAACTTTCAATCTAGACATTCAGGTCTTCAGTTTGCTGTATCACAGCTCAAACTAAATGATGACTGATTTGCACTTCAGTGTCTCTAGCAACAAACATGCAGGAACCCCTGCACACTGTACTTCAGTTTCAGCGAATTGTGCTCTGACTTTACTGACATGCACGCTCACACACAAAGACTGGTGACGACCATATAAATATTAGGTTCCAAAGAACTTTCAGTTGTGCCTGGGAACCACTTATGACCACAACTGCAGTTTCTCACATAGACTTCATTGAGATACTTGTAGCAGGCAGTAGATAGTTTTAAGTGATTTGTGTAACTATTACGCAAGGTTCAGATAAGGGGACATTCATTTTGTTACTTAACAGCACTTTGGAGAATAACAGCCTAAGTAAATTATGCAAACCAGTGCAAAAAATGACACCATCAAAAAACAAGGCCAAGTGTGTGAACAAGGATTCTATATAATAGGACTTGCAGAACTTAGAACAGTTAAGTGAGTTTTGTTTAATCAGCTCACAGTGAATCAATAATGAACCACATTAAAAAACACAATAAAACTAAAAGATGAGAAAAAAAGGTGATAAACACCAATGTCCCTTCTACTCACAACAGATGTAGAAAAAAATTGTAAAACTAACACTGCAGATAAAATTTGATCAACTGCAACCATACACATTAATATTTTTAACAATTTTTCTGATTAGTAACAACTGCCCAAAGAGTTTTAATAACCAGTGATTGACATAATTATATCCTAGTACCACTCATGGATGCACAGTAACAAGGCCTGCCCAAATCCCACCCACTACCCAATACCCAGTGAAATGTACGTCAATGTGTTTCTGACCTTCACTCACACTCTTAGTTTGTCTGCCCAGTTTGTTTATTTCGACTGGGTATCCTGTTCTTTAAGATAAAGCCTTGGTCTTTTCTGAATGTACTGATGTGCCAAATACCTGATGGACATTCATGAGGCCGGTGAGGACATCCCATGAATATTCATTAACAATTCCTAACCACACACATGGATGGGATTTGGGTGGGCCTTGCTACTGTGCATTCGTGAGGGGGTATTAGGATACAATTATGCCCAAAAATCTTCCTCCCAAAATGGTCATTTGTCTTTGACTCTGTATGCGTGGGATATATCCCTGAACTCAGTTTTGCAGGGTTATACCGCACTGTTACAGCTGAGACCATAATATTTATTGTTGCCATCTGATACCAGATTGTATACACTTTAGAACATTGAAAAATATGGCTCCCCTTTTTCTGCACTGGAGATACAGTCTACCAATAGTGGGACAAGCGAGCTTGACCATGGGTAAGTTGTATGTCAGTATGCTTAATAAACAGCACCCATACATCCAGTGATCTAAGCCCCATTATTTCTATATTGCAATTGAATTTTACTTACGTTCAGTATATCGCATGATATGCAAATCACTGTAGCTAGCTCTTTAGCACTTATGCCCCATATTTAACAGTAAATTGCTACCCTCTTGGAGCATTGCTATCGACCTGCTGAATCATTTATATGCCTTGTTTTATGCAGACACTAAACTGACCTTTTGGATGACTAAGTTTCCAAAATCTAGGACTCAAAAGCTCTCTTCTTCATTTAAATCTAACAGCAAAAACAGACGATCCGGACCACCAGGCTAATAAAAAAACAGTAATTTAATAAAATGCAGTCGATTAGAGCTTTCAGGTTTAAAAACCCCTTCTTCAGACAACATACAAAAGTTTTGAACACCTTTTAAAATACTTAACAGCCAATCAAAGACTCAGTAAAAAGCCCTCCTCTGTTTTAAAAAAGGCTCAGTAGGAATGACACCATTCAGACCAGGTGTTCTATCAGCACCCAGACTGATTATCCATCTAGTTTCACTACATTCTATTTCTCAAATCACCCCTCCTCCTGGTTGGATGAATAACCTGCAAAACCATAAATGAAAATATGTGCCCAGGGGGATCTAGTTCACATTGTCGTAAGCAAACAATATCGAATATGATATCGTCAGCACGACAATGTTGAAAGTTCAGAACATCGTGCAGGTAAACATAAATCTCCGTAAGGGGGAGATTTCCGTTTACCTCAATGTAGTGCGGTCTCAGAGATGGTATATTTAAGTAGGGAGGGTGTGGGGGGTGCAGCCCCCCACGTAGTGTGTGCAGGGGGGTTTGCCCCCCTGCCTACTCTAGTTAGATTTTTTTTTTAATTGAGCTATGTTTTTTTTTACGTTATTCGATATTTTACTACTTCGATCAATAAAGTTCAACCTTTATTGATTCGATGTAGTAAAATTTCGATAACATGATATAGACGCACCTAGGGTACTGGTTTACATGCTGATACAGGGCATTATGTGTATTGGCTGTATTTACAGCTGACATATGTTGTAACACCCTGTCTTTCAATTTACATTTCATTTTACCGACATAAAACGAACAACATTGCATACAGTCAGCCAAGTATATAATATTGCTGGTCAAACAGTCAGCATATTGTTTCAATGAACAACTCTTTCCAGACAGTGGATGGATGAATGTGTTGTTATGTCTAATATACTGGCAAGCATTGCAATGTCTACAGGGGAATGTCACTTGTCACCTCGTGACAGGTTTCCTAACCCCCTGTTGATCTGTACAGAGAAAATCTTTTAAATTCTTACTACATTTGAAACAAAATTTGCATTCCTGAGTTATTAATGCCTTCAATCTATCATCAGTTAACAAGATTTTCCAGTTTTGGTGAATAATGTCACATATGCCCCCCACATTGTTACTATAATTCAAAGTAACTCGAAGGGGCTGCCTGCTTATATCAGTCTCCCTGTCATGCACCTGTACATTTCCAGAAAACCAGGGTTTTGCTTTGTTCAATCTCTCTTCTTTACTTTTATTAAATGCCCGCTGTATTATGTTCTGATTATATCCCCTTGCTTTTAAGTTCATCATCAATTCTGCAGACTTCTCTCTATATTTCTCATCATTAGTACATAACCTAGATGTTCAAAAAAATTGTCCCTGAGCAATATTGGTAAATGTATATTTGGGGTGCATACTATCATAGGCTAGGAGAGTATTTCTCCAGCATTCCTTCCTATATAACACAGTCTCAATCCATTGCTCTGTGTTTTTCATCACTCGGGCATCTAAGAAATCTATAGTTGTGTCTGAGAGTGAAATACTAAACCTAAAAAAATCAGTGGTGCTTTCCAGGTAGGTAACAAACTCATAAAGCTGTTCCTGTGTCCCTGTCCAAAGCAGGAAGACATCATCCACAAAACAGACATAGTAACTCAGGTAGCCCCTCCATAAATGGTTTGTCTTGAATGTTGCTTGATCTTCACAATATGCCAACACTATGTTGGTATATGAGTTTGTGCAGGGGGGTACCTATGGCCACCCCCCTGCTCTGATGATAAAAGCAATTATGATACATAAAATACTGTTGCTCAACACATAGTCTAACAGTAAACATACACTGTCAATATCAGTTTGATTCAATATTTGTGTTTGTTGCAAAAAGACCTCAATGGCCATCAAGCCATATTTTTTTGTAATTACTGTGAACAAACTGTTTATATCCAGGGTTACTAACAAAGAATCCATACAGTCAGCATTGGGATCTAAGTGGTTGTGTAAAGATTGCAAAAAATGAGCTGTGTCCTTTAATATTCTGGGTACAGAAACCAAACACTTTCTTAGATGAGCCTCTACCCATATAGAAGCATGTTCAGTAGCCCACCCCCTTCCGGATACAATTGGATGTAATGGTGGGTTCCTGGGATCTTTATGTATTGTTGGTAAAGCTTTGAACAATGGAAAAACAGGATGTTCAATCAATATAAACTTAAAAGTGTCTTCATTAATATGGTTGCTTAACCTTAAGTTGGAAAACTCATGCTTAACTTTACCAATAATCCTACTGATATCACCTGGTATTAACTGTTGATAAGTATTTGAGTCCCTTAACAATATAAGAACACTATTATGATAGAATTCCCTGTTCATGACTACAACCTCCCCTCCCTTATAAGTGTCCTTAGTGCTTGGCATTGCTCCCAGTTCATGTTATGAAAAACATGCTTGTTTTTTGTGTTCAAAAACTTAAAAATATCTTCATAAGTTTTTATAAAAGTTTCAATCACTTGACTGACAGTGGGGTTAAATGTACTCGGTTGCCTAAGAGTACAGTCCCCAGGAACACATTCTGTACCATAAATACGTTTCAATTCAACATTTCTGGCAAACATTCTCTAATTTAACACACAGTCACTGAAACTTGACCCTGTACTTGGAATAAATGTAAGTCCCTTGCTCAGAACATAATTTTCAGCATCAGATAAAATATAATCAGAAATATTATATACATTACAGTTTTTATTGCCATTGGCAGTCACATGGATGTTTTTCACCTCTTTGCATTGCGATTCAACAAACGACCTCTGTTCAGGTTCTCTTTCTTCTTCACAGGTACAGGTAAAATGTGAAAAGAGGAGCTCATGGTTTTTAGTCGAGCTCCCAGCACATTAGTAGTGTTTAACACCATCTGTGTGGTGTTAGAAGTCCCTTGTGGCATTGTCTGCTGCTGGTTAATCACCTCCACAGTAGAGTCTTGCCTAGGTGCAGTGTCAACATTTGATGATGTCATCACTTCCATCCTGATCCCTATATCAGTTCCATTACCTCTTACACCTGAATTTCAGGTGGAATGTTCATTAGCCTGTCAATTAGATGTCACAGAAGGCTGATGCCATGGAGGGAAATTCCTTCGCCATGTGAAAATATGCCCCTGCACAAAATCCTTATAATCTCTTGAAAGTTTTTTTCATTTTAATATGTTGCAATTTGGAGTCATAAGCTGTCACAGCACAAAACAGGTCATTAAGCTTAACCTGATGATATTCCTCCTTAAATCGCAATTCTATCTGTCCCTGCTGTGATTTAATTGAACTCACTAGTTCTTTCTCCCTAGGTATGAAAAAATCTATCAACAATTTCATGTAAGCAAAACTAGTGTCCAGATTAAGCTGCTGTCATTTGGCCAACAGGGTAGGATACAGTTCCCCATATGTGGGCATGCAGAGCACCCCAAGCCTCTAGGAATGATTTTATGATGCAAACATGCCTCAGAATGCAGTCTTTGCCACTGAAGGTGTTTCACCTTTTACAAGACTTTTTCTAAAGCTTTCAGTTGTTCTAAAAAAGAGACATCACTCTCTAGCTCTTCATTATTCCCCAAAGGGGGCACAGTTATGTTGGCCAAGTTTAAATTCAACAACAGACTGTTATCAGTGGCAATGAGTTGCTTCATTCTCTCTGTACTTACTTTTCATTTAAATCTGTAAAACAGATAAGACTCAGAGTTGGAAAGAACATGGTATTAGTAAAATGTTGAATCCCTTACAGATATTTGGCAGTAGTCACCAGCCAAACTCTCATATCAAAGCCACCTTCATGTATGAGGAGTCTTAATTGTGGTCCAGACAGAGTTACCATAAACATCTCCACCTCTGTGAGACACCTTTGTGCTGGTAGTCCACCTCCTATAGTAGATCTGCTCCTGACAATATCCTGTGCTTTGATCCTGTTATATGCTATCGTATTGGTGATCCTACAACTCATATGTACTACTTTCCTATTATGACTGCCTATAGCATCAATGTTCTACACCACTCCCTGACAAACCTGGTCCCAGTAAGCCTCATCGTCTTTACTCTTGTCAAGAACACACATGCCATGTATGGTTGAACCTACATTAGCATTTCTGCCAACAATATGTTGAATTTTTCCAGCTGTTGCCATCCTTTTGGTTCTATAACTGGAAGTGTATACTTGAGGGTTACTGTCTTTTTTAATTTCTCCAAATCTTTTGGGCTTCTAATACCATGATTGGAATGGACCCCATTCCTAAGTCAAAGTATGATTTAAGTTCATGAAATTAGTATTGTTTCAATCTTTGATGTCAGCCAAAAGTACTCTTTGCAACACCTGCAATGTGCCCAGTAATGACTCCTTCTACAATTTGTACAGGGTTACACAAATTGGTAACATATCTAAATACGATTGTAAATTATTTTTTATAAGACCCATTGCTCCTACTACTATTGGAACTGTCTGGGTATCTTTCTTCCACTTGGCTCTCATTTCTGCCTGCAGATCCAGATATTTTATGACTACGTGTATCTCTTTACGCAAGTCACTGTAGTCACTGGGTGTGGAGATTTCAGTGATCAATGCTACTTTTGTCTTTTTTTTCTTGGACCACTGTATCCAGTTTTCTAGCATCTGTCTTTTGAACTGCTGGTAATGGGTGATCCCATGTGATATAAACTTCATCATTTTCTATGATTCTTTGTGGTTCATATTTCCAGTGTTTTTCAGCCACTTCCGTACCATAATGTTTGCACAATCTCCAGTGTATCAGTCTCGCCACATTATTATGCCTTTCAGTATACAGTCCCTCTGCCATTAGTGAGTTACAACCAGCAACGAGGTGTGTGACTGTTTCCAATTTGGTTTTACAAAACCTAGATATGTCTGTTTCTCCCACATGTTCAATGGACTTTGTAAACTACAGTGTATGTAGCCCACTGTCTTGGGCTACCAATATTAATCTTTCATTTCTTGGTTTGAATTGGCCTCTCCTTAACCATTTCTGTGTTCGTTCTTGATCAACATGAGGCTCTTCCAGAACTTTTCTATACTTGCAACTATATTTATGTTTTTTCCACATTTCTTGCCTTCTCACCTGGTCCTTCACCTTATATTCTTACTTTTGTTTTTTGGCACATTCAGTTGCTGCCTGGTTTTATCCACTTCTGGTTTGATTTCCAATCCTGCTTGACATTGATATGCTTCTGCTAAATTAAGCAGAGACGTCATCTTAGATTTATTCTCCTCATGTTTCAAAACTTTCACTACATTTGGATCGTGTGAGGTCAGGAGATATGTGTGGAGTCCCACAATTGCAGATCTATACATGTAATCGATTTCAAGGTGGCCCATCCCTCCTTCGGAACGGGGAATATATAATCTTGGTATACACTGATTTTTAGAAATCATTTGGTGAGCATGAAGTATCCTTCTTGCTTTAATATCCAATTTATCCAACACTTTTTGGGACCAATCAATCACTCCTTAGGACAGGAAGAGCAAATTGATTTATAGCTTGGATCTTGTTCCTAGTATATCAATGCTGTTCTCAGGATTAATTTAAGTCTTCTAAAGTACTCCTTAATGAGTTTTATTCACATTTGTTCATGTTTTATTGCTGATCCTTCATCAGTTCCTAAGTATTTATACAATCCCTCTTGCTCATGTTCTTTTATATCACATTCTTGACCCAAACTGATGTCTTCCTGGTGCTGCAGTTTTCTTTTTTTAAAGGTTGCTTTTGCACATTTATCAAGATCAAATGACATTCCAATATCATCTGAAAAAGTTTTGACAACTTGCAGCTGTGCTTTCAGGAACAGGAAAAACAATGCTCCTACTTAAGAGTGAACCTGGAAGCTACCCTAAAAATTATAGACCAATAACTTGCCTTCAGATGACGTATAAACTATACACTGGAATTGATGTAGACAGAGTTTATAGTCATTTAGAAGAAAACTCAATTATGGCAATAGAACAAAAAGGCAATAAAAGAAAGTCACATGGAACAAAGGATCACTTGTTAAATGAAGTCATAGTGGAGAACTGTAAAAAGGGGAAGAATCTAATTATGGCATGGATTGACTATAAAAAGCATTTGATAGTATCCCACATTCATGGATAAAAGAGTGCTTAAAATGTATAAGATACACCCTACATTGATTAACTACATTACAGTGACCATGAAACAGTGGCAGATTACTTTGCAATTAAAATATGATAAAGGATAAATTATTATTCCAGGTATAAAAATTCAAAGGGGGATATTCCAGGGCGACTCTCTGTCACCACTGTTATCTGTCTTGTCCTTAACCCATTAAGCTGTCTACTTAACAGCTTAGGCCATGGCTATAATTTGGCTCCTAGAAAACAACAACGTGTAATGACTTCTCATCTTCTCTTTGTTGATGATTTAAAACTGTAAAGCTCATCAGATGAGGAACTGAAAGCACAACTGCAAGTTGGCAAAACTTTTTCAGATGATATAAGAATGTCATTTGGTCTTCATAAATGTGCAAAAACAACCTTTAAAGCAGGAAAACTGCAGCACCAAGAAAACATCAGTCTGAGACAAAAATGTGATATAAAAGAACTTGAGCAAGAGGGAGTGTATAAATATTTGGGAATTGATGAAGGATTAACAATAAAACATGAACAAATGTGAATAAAACTTCATAAGGAATACTTTAGAAAACTTAAATTAATCCTGAAAACAGTGTTGAGATCTAGGAACAAAATCGAAGCTATAAACCAATTTGCTCTTCTTGTTCTAACTTAGTTTTAAAGTGACTGACTGGCCCCAAAATGTGTTGGATATATTAGATCGGAAAACAAGAAGGATGTTTCATGCTCACCAAATGATTTATAAAAATCAGTGCATACCATGATTATATAGTCCCCATTCTAAAGGAGGGAAGGGCCTCCTTGAAATTGATTACATGTATAGATCTGCAATTGTGGGTCTTCACACATACCTGATGACCTGACAAGACCCAAACATAGTGAAAGTTTTGAGACATGAGAATAACTCCAAAATGACTTCTTTACTTAATCTAGCAAAAGCATGTCAGCATCAAGCAGGAATGGAAATCAAACCAGAGGTAGATAAAAAACAGGTAGCAACTGAATGCACCAAAAAAACAAAAGAAAGCATATAAGGTAAAGGACCAGATGAGAAGGCAAGAAATATGGAAAATGCATAAATATAGTTGCAAGTATAGAAACCTTCTGGAAGAACTTAATGTTGATTAGGAACGAATTCAGGAACGGTTAAAGAAAGGTGAATTCAAACTAAAAGATGAAAGGTTAATACTGGCGGCCCAAGATAATGGGCTGCATACTCATTGGTTTACAAAGTCCATTGAACATGTGGGAGAAACAGACAAATGCAGGTTTTGTAAAACTTTGGAAACAGTCACACACCTCGTTGCCAGTTATGACATACTACTGGCAGAAGAACTGTATACTGAAAGGCGTAATAATGTGGCAAGACTGTTGCACTGGGGATTGTGCAAACATTATGGTATTGAAGTGGTTGAAAAACACTGGAACATGAGCCACAAAGCATCATAGAAAATAATGAAGTTTACATCACATGGGATCATCCATTACCAGCAGTTCAAAAGATAGATGCTAGAAAACCAGATATAGTAGTCCATGAAAAGATGACAAAAGTAGCACTGATCATTGAAAACACCACACCCAGTGAATACAGTGTCTTTTGTACAGAGAGACACAAAGTCATAAGATATCAGGATCTGCAGGCAGAAACAAGAGTAATGTGGAAGAAAGATACCCAGACAGTTCCAATAGTAGTAGCAGCAACAGATCTTATAAAAAAAATCTACAATCATATTTGGATATGTTACCAATACATGTAACCCCATATGAATTGCAGAAGGAGTCATTACTGGGTACATTGAGGGTGCTGTGAAGAACACTTTTGACATCAAAGATTGAAACAATACTAATTTTATGAACTTTAAAAGGACTTTGATTTAGGATTGGGTTACATTCCCATCATGGTATTAGAAACCCAAAAGACTTGGAGAAAAAAATAAAAAAATAAAAAATAGGACAGTATCTTGACATGCCCTTGTGCATTGTATCCTGATAAAGTGAAACCCCCACAGTGGACAATATCCTTACATGCCCTTGTCCACTGTACCCTGACAAGTACACTGACATGCCCTTGTGCTCTGTTACCTCACACGCTCCAGTACAAATATCTGATCATTTTGCTTTCATTAACCTTTGTGTGTCCCCTACAGTCCTAAGGTCCATCTCCAACTGTCTTGTCTGTTGTCAGTATGCCAACTTGGCAGAAGAAACTGTTATCTTGTTCTGTATTCTTGCACTCATATGGCAGTTAGCACAAAGGATTCAGGTTCTGAACTATTAAAGAGTTCAAGGGTACAGAGTTAGTGTCCTTCCATCTTAGTTTGCTTACTGTTTGTCTCTGAGCAATTCACCTAACCAGGCAGTGCTTACAGATTGCCCATGAAAAGGGACACTTCTGTTAGGAAATAAAGTAAAAAAAAATCATAAATTACTCATTGTAGTGTGGTTTCCCACAGTATCTCAGCTGCACTTTTTTATTGTACTACAATTAGCCTATAAATAGTACAAACATGCTAGTTTGTGCCTGTTCCCAAGCTAGGTCACATGCAACCATTATGAAGTTTTCAGCACCACTTGTCTGCATGACTGATTTATTACTTCTTATACCACTGCTGGCTGGTGATGCTCATTATGTGGTACATATAGTGATGCACATCAAGTTACCATCTTCCTCTTCATTCTGATCTGTGGAGTAGATATGACCTCCACTGGTACTTGCTTTAGCAGGGCTGCTTGCATGTGTAGCAGGGAACCAAACTATTCTTCTTCCTGCTACACACGGACTACAGGAAGCACCTGCTGTGAGTGCTGATGACCCCCATGTATAAAATCCATGCCTGTCATCAGCTTTCCAGGGAGGTAAGTGGTGCCTCATTCAACACCCACTCTGATGAATAGTGCAGATGCCAGTACAGTGCAGAGGCATTACTCCAACTTGCTCCAGTATTGGAAGGCAGACGTTAGGGAAAGAGAGCAGCATTTTGCAGTGGAGTGTTTTGATTTTAACTTTTTTTGTCATTTTCTTCTTTCAGGAGGAAATATTCTATTGATTCCTGTCCCTTGTATGTCTTTGCAGTGCCACAGCAAGTGGCACTGAAATGGGAAGCCTGCATGAGGAAAAGGGACAGGCTCTCTAGGTGGTGAGGGTACATGCTCCAGGTGATTATCTACCTTTTCATAGGTTCATAAGTTCATAGGTAGATACTAGGCTATCTGCCCTAGGGCATTTATAAGCCTAGCCAGAGTGTATTTGGCTTCCGCCTCCCTATTAGATTAGCCTACTGTGCCTCTGTAAAGTAGGTCACAGAAGGTACCCTTTTAAGGTTAGTTTACTGTGCCTCTGTCTAGCAGGGACACAGAAGAGATCCCAGGGGTGAATTTGCGATTTCCCATCCACGTGTCCAGATTTCGCTTGAAGAGGGTTAGCGAGAGGCTATGTCTAACATGAATTGGGATTCTATTCCAGAGTGATGGGAGCCTCTGTGAAATTAATCTGTCCCTCCAGCATGTCCTATTTATTTTTGTGCCAAGGTTTAGGTCCCTGGAGCATGTAGCTGTAAGGGACTTGGATTTTTTGAGGTGGAGCATGTCCATTAATTCTGGGTTTGACATGGCTTTGTATGTCAGGCATAGATCGCCTCTGAGTAGGTGGTAAGCAACTGAGTAGAGCTGGAGTTTCTTTAGTCAAGCTGCATAGGACATCTGTTTGTAGCCCACAATCCTCTTGGTGAGGTACATTTGGGGTCTCTCCAGTTGCTGCAGGTGTCAGGTAAGGTACATCCCAAAAGGGGCGCTGTATTCAATTATGGGCCTGATGAGTGACGAGTAGAGGGGCACAATGACCTCTCTTGATCTAGATGCGAACCCTTTCATGATAAGGTGGGCTATATAGAAGGTCTTTCTAACCACTTTGGCAAAGTGATTATCAAAGGAGAGATTACTATCTACGTTGGTCCCCAAATCTCTAATTACTTCTTCCGTACTTAATGGATTACCACCTATGTGGTAATTTGTGGGCACCTTGTTTTTCCCAAAGGGGATGACTATGCACTTTTTAGCATTTAGCTTGAGGCCGTGGCTTTGGCACCAAGCATCCGTCTCTGTGAGACCCTTTTGGAGGATGCTTATGTTAGCTGGCGATTCGATTATGGCCCCCAGTTTGCAGTCATCCGCGAACTTTGTCAGCCATAATCTCCCCGTGTTAGTTTGCACCTCAGAGAAGTATATACCGAACAAGAGAGGTCCCAGAACTGAGCCCTGTGGGACACCACTTGTAACTGGTTTGGATTCGGACATGGGACCTGCAATTCTGACCATGTGGGTTCTATCTCTGAGCCAGTTTGCAACCCATCTTGTGATATAGGGGTTGATATTTAAGCTGGTGAGCTTATTTATCATGCCCGAGTGGGGTATTGTGTCGAAGGCTTTTGCGAGGTCCAGGTAGGCTGTGTGGACTACCTTGCCCTCATCTATGGCTTTGGCTTTGGTAACTGTTTCAAAGAAATCAACTAAATCAACTAAGTTTAAGAGGCAAGATCTGCCCTTAACAAAGCTGAATTGGGTAGGGTCCAGTGTCTGGAGGCTACCAATGTCTTTGTTTATGAGTTCCATGATAATACACTCCATAGCTTTACAGACCAGACTAGTCAGGCTTATGGGGCGATAGTTCCCGGGGTCTGTTGTGGCACCACCTTTGTGGAGTGGGACCACTGTAGCTGTACGCCATTCTTTGAGTACATATCCTGTAGTAAGGCTAAGTTTGAATAGTGACTTAATGTGAGGGTTCAGTTCTTCTTGGAGAGAGGGCAGCTTTCACTTGTGCATCTGTGATGTCAGGGAGGTTACATTCAGTTGGCATAGGCATTTGCTCCTTTGGGGGGAAGGGGGGGAGACGTTTGCGCTGAATCTGTCTGCCAGGGTGTTGACTATGTCTGTAGGTTCGGTATATTTTGTACCATTATGCAACAATTCAGAGCATATCTGGGAGTTTCCACCCATGTTCCTGACATAACTAAAGAAGGCCTTGTGATTATTTTTAGTGTCTAGGGCAATTTTTCTTTCAAAACTGGCCTTTGATGATTTTATGAGGGATCAAAGTTTCTTGCTAATACTGATCAGAGATGCCTTCCCTTTTTGGGATTTTGCTCTGTCATGTAGTAGCTTCCTCCTTCTGTTGTATAGCTTATGTTTGGCCGGGGGTCCACCAGACTGGTCTCCTGTTTTTGGAGGAATGAGTCTTGGTTTTATTTGGGATAGCACAATCCATGCATTCCTGCAGGTGCTCATAGAATGCATTTGTAAAGGATTCTGCAGATTGGGCTTTATTATCCTCTGGCCCGGGGGCTTTGAAGGCTTCCACCTCAGTCTTGAGAAGTGCAAAGTTGGCTTTTGAGAAATTCTTTACAGTGATTTCCTTGCCTGGGGGTGGGGACGGGATATGGATGTCCAGGGAAATTTGTTTATGGTCTGATCTTACCAATGAGGGGTTTACCTCTGGTGTGGAACATAGAGTCCCCATGTTGGTGATGACCAGGTCCAATATGTTGTTCCCTCTTGTGGGAGTGGTGACCAGTTGTTCCATCGCATTACAGTTTATAAATTCAAGGAACCGTTGGGTGAGGGTGTTTGGGCTTGAGTAGTTTTCCCATTCAATGTTTGGGTAGTTGAAGTCACCCAATAACATAGTGTTTGGAGAGACCTTCATATTCTCCACTGTTCCCAGGAATGCCAGGTGGGGTTCCTGTAATAGGGAGGGTGTTCTGTAGCAGGCTACAAACTGAAAGGCAGTTTTGCCTGCTGTTAGTTGCACATGGATGGTTTCCGATGCTTCGTGCAGTGCCACTAACCTGGAGGTGTAGGTATCTTTGATGAATATAGATACTCCCCCTCCTTTTGTGCTTCGGTCCGAGTTTTGGGGCCAAAACGCATGGTATGAGTTATAACCTGGTAGTGCTGGGGTGCTATCAGGAGCCTTGAACCAGGTTTCTGTTACTGCACAGACATCGATTTTCTCCATACTGAGGAGAGCCTCGAGTGCGTACATCTTGAGGTTTAGACTTCTGGCATTGAGTAGCATTACCTTTTTTTTTATCCTTGGGTTGTCTATGGAGGTGGGTTTGTCCTTTGAGCCTTGCCTAAAAAAAGGCACTATGGGGGTGGAAAAAGCCTTGGCCAATATACGAAAGCCTAAGGGTGACAGATGCAAGCCGTCCCTAGCGAAGCAATGTGGCTTGTCGAGCATGTCATCCCAGGCTGACAGACACTGGATCCCCTTTGAATGACACCAATACTTTAGCCAATTGTTGAAACTGATAATTTTGTCTTTATACTGTGGCATCATTCTTGGTGAGGCCAAGATGCTACTCAAGGTCAGGGTCATACCAGCCTGGGCTACAAGGAATACTGGGGGGGGGGGGTTGCAATTTTTAAATTTGAAATAAATGTGTCATACATTTGTGTACTAATATACTGGGGGGGTTGCAATTTTTGTTTTCTCCCCCCACAGGGTTAAATGTGGTGCAGGATGAGATGAACTGATGGCCACCTATGCCTGTACTGGCCAATCTGCCTATTGTTGGGTTATCAACAGTTCCAAAGCCTGCCTCTCTGCAGAGAAATGAAGGTCTCCCTGTGGAAGATTACCTGCAGAACTCAATAATGCTCTCCCTGGAATCTTCTCAGGTGAGGAGAAGAGGCTCGTCTCCATGGAACTGGCAATGGAGGGTCCCCGTAGGTCACCTGGAAGCAGGTACAGTGGCTGGTAATGAAAGAGGTGGGCTAGCAGCTGTACACTGCCTTTTGAAGCCTGAAGGATTTCCTTGGATGGCTAATAGTGTTTTGTAGCCAGACAGCATCATCTATCATTCTACCAAAGACAGGGCTTTACCAGGATATGAGCCACAAAGGAGTCTGACTTCTTGGTAGATTTTTCTCTAGACTGGTCAAGCAGGCATATCATACTCTGCCTTAACCCCCCATCATGGCTTTTCCTTTCTTCTACATCACTCCCATACATAATGTATAGTCCAGCCCTTTCCATCACCAAAATGGCCTGTGTGTGTCTATTTACATCTCTCCACTGTTGCCCTCTGTTTGTCTCCATACCTCCCCTGTCTGTCTCTGTCTTTGTTTTGTCAGTTTGCCAGTCCCTGTTACCTTCCCTTTTCCTGCCTTCCTTCCCATACATGCTCCTTGCTAATATCCCCTCTACCCTTCAACACAAAAAAGGGAAAATGAGCAACTTGGCACCTGTTCCAGTAAGGAATAAAAAACTGCCCTTTCCCCTTGGTAATCTTTTATTCAAGTTAAACCTTTGTGAATAATTCTCTGATTGCTCTTACTCCTTTACTGGCTCTCATACCCCTCCTTTTCCTCCCATTTCAATGATGAACTGAGTTAACAGTTTGCTGAGCTGACCCTATGCAGCCTGCTTGCGGTGACCATTATGCAGCAATAAGGTGCTTCAATGCATGTATGAACTTACATAACTTAGGGCAGAGACTCATAGGTTCATAGGCTAATGACCACCAGGGCCTTTATAAGCCTAGCCATGCAACCCAACCCAACTGTGTCCCTAAGTAATATAGGCATTTATTAAGAGGGGGTATGCTAGTTAGGGAGTTTCTAAAGGTTATGTGAGAAGGGGGTATGTTACACAAAGGCAGACAGAAAAGCCCAAACTATCAGAGACATGGGGGCCAGACCAGGGTGAATTTCTGATTTCCCATCCATTGGTCAAGGTTATGGTTAAACATGGATGGAGAGCCCATCCCAGAGCATACGGATTCTATGAGACACATATATGTCTCACTAACATGTCTTACTTATGTCACAAGCAAAATCTGAATCCTTGCGGATGTCAAAAGGTCCATCAGTGCTGAATATGAGGATGTCTTGAATGCCAGGCACAGATTGAAACTCAGTAACCTATAGGCAGTAATGTAGCTAGGATGGGCAAAAAGGGGCAAATGGAGGGGGGGGTGATTTACCAATCCAGATCATTCTTTAATGCAATACTGGCTTTTAAAAGCCAGTCTTGCATTTGCAATCAAACCTCAGCATTCCGTGGTCTAAACTGTAGCAACTACAGCTGCTAAAGTTTAAAAGTTAAAAAAAAAATCTTTTTTTAACTAAAACTTGAGCACTGTAGTGCTCCATACAGGCAGGGAATAAACTGTATTGACTGTTTTCTACAGTTTAAACGGATTTTTTTTAACTAAAATATATGCACCAAAATATGTTAAAGGAGGGTTGGGGGCAGGGCACAGTTTTTTTGGGGTCTTCAGTGGAATATGACCTGGGGGGGCATATATCTAACTGTAATAAACTGATCACCTACATGTATCAGTTTATTACAGTGAAGTGTTTTTTTTTTTTTGTCTCTTCCGTTCACTAAGCCCATCTGGACCATAGATGGGGCTTCATTCCTCTACAGCACATCCTAGCAATGCAGACTGCAATTCAGATCAGTGATTACCACTGACTCATTTTCTATGCCAGATTACATAACCTGTTTTAGCAAAAATATGACTTAGTAATATGGTGTCCACAGATACACTGCTTGCTTTTAAACTGCTACATATACTGCATACTTAAATATAAAATATAGGCAACCTGCATTAACATCACTCACTGAATTTACTTTTGCCTCAGTGAAGTCATCCTTAAAGTACATTTTCTAAGAAAAAACACCAGGCACTTCAAAAGGCATTTAAAATAAGTCAGGGAACAGCATACTTAATATAAATTAAATAACATAAATAACAGAGCATAAATGAAATAACAGGCTGGGCAGACAGAACAGCATGGTGAGACTTTCATTACTGAGTAAGAATTCACTAGATATGGTAGGAGATCTAAGTGTGTTTTATTTTGGAGTACCCATCACTTTGTCAAGATTGTCCAAACAACAGATAAACAAGTTACAGTAACTTTGGAAAGCAAAAATGTCAGAAATACAGAACGATACAGCTTTTCTTGCCAAACAGCATATTTCAAATGCATCTATATCACATTATCGAAGTTTTACTACATCGAAACACTAAAGGTCAGCCTCTAGTGATCGATGCAGTAAAACATTGAATAACGTTAAAAAAAAAAAACAAACAAACAAAAATAAAAACTAACTAGCATAGGCAGGGGGGCAAGTCCCCCTGCATGCCCCCTACTTAAATATTCCAACTCCGAGACTGCACTACATTGAGGTAAACGGAAATCTCCCCCTACGGAGATTTCCGTTTACCTGCACAATGTTCTGCACTTTCGATGTTGTACTGCCAATATCAGCTTCAATATTGTCGGCTTTCGACATCGTGAAGTAGACCCTTTCAGATGCATATATTTTTGTATTAGAATCATTTTGGAAAGCTGTGATTGATATGGCAGACACATTTACTATTTGTGAAAAAAAAAACTTTTTCACAGCTGTATCAATAAACTGAGTCAGAGTAAAGTAGAAAATATACTATCTGATACAGCTCATCATGTGATACTTAAGTTTGGAGATGAAGAGACACCAAAAGACTAAAATACCCACAAAAATAGAACAAATTAGGTGTGATATTAAATTGAATAGTAGACGACTTTCCAGTTGAGATACCTTTGTTGCTGAATAAGAAATCCTTAAAAAGGGCTGAAACAGTCTTGGAAACTAAAACTGACACAGCTGTGATGAATAAATAACCAGTGGCTCTAGAATTCATTATCTCTGGAAATTATTGTGTGAGCGTTCTAGATAAAGACATTGAAGACAGTCATTGTGAGAGTGACGTCCTCACAATTTCATGGAAAATGACCAGGGATGAGAAGCAGAAAATTTTAAAGAGACAACATCTTTAGAATGAACATGGTTCTGTGAACAGACTGCAGAAAATGCTTTGTAGTTCTGGAAACAAGGGCACTGAATGTCTTTCTATTTTAAAACAGACTGTTGACATTTGCGAGGTTTGCCTGAAGTATATCAGAACCAAGTCTAGTGCCACTGTTGGCATGCCTTTGGCCTTCCAGTACAACAGGACAGTTGCTATGGACTTTTATGTCATTAATCAATTTACATAAGCAAAAACACAATGAGATCAGCAGAAATTGTAAAGTAATGTATTCACTGCTGAATAAGAAAGCATGGTCCACCTGTGAAGTTATTCTGTGGCAACTGAGGAAAATTCAATAATTCTGTAGTCTGAAATATGGCAGACAACTTCTCTGACCATGGCAGCATAAATTCATTGCAGCAATAGGCTACTAAGAAAGACACATTCTGAGGTCAATAGAAATAATGTTAAAAACATAAAAGCTAGTAGTGGAATTGACTGAGAAATGGCACTAGAGTGATGTCCACTAGCAAGAACAATAAGCATAATATATGTGGATGCAGTCCAAATCAACGTTGTGCTTAGTCAGAATCCAAATCTCCATTATGTTTTGATTGATAAGTCATTTGCCGTAGAAGACAGCACACGAATCATGGCAGTGGAAGAGCATAATTTAGTATTACAAACTAAGGTAAAACATTCAGGCAGAATTTGGAGAACACTATGCAAACAACTCTGTACCACAAATGAAAGGTTTGAAATGGGAGACAATGTGTACTTCAAAAGGGCTGATTGTACAGAGTGGATAGGACCTGCAGTCTCACATCATTCCTGGCTTTGTAAAGTTAAAATGCCCCTTGGAGAAAGAATATGCACTTCACAGTCAATGCACTGCACACCCCCCCTTGTCATTTAATGGAATGCACATAGAGGATACATCTATAAAGCAGAAAGACTGTGCACCACCCCTGACAGATGTCTAAATGATGACCCCTCCTGCTGAACCCTCACACTAGTGATAGGGAACAAATTGACCTGCTGGTCAGGAGAGAGGCTGATGAGTGACAAGCAGTGGGGACAAAAATAGAAGAGTAAATAATAAATAAATAAATTAATTAATTAAAATGGCAGTGATGATGTTATATAGTTATCAGAAAGGCTACCAAAGAAGTCAGGAAAAAAGGGACATGATGATAATTTGGATAATTTCAAAATGAGTAAGTGTCTTGTACCGACAGAGTGATACAGCTGCAGGTTCTATAATAACCTCATTCTCAAAGAAAAGTCAAACCAAAAGATTTATATCTAGAGAAAACGGGGCACAACATGCAGATTAAATGTTAGAGCAAGCTGGTATAGTTATAGGAATAAACAAAACAAATGGTATAATTTAGAAGTTTTCCATCCAACTGATACTGCAGGCACAGATGAGCTGAGTCTGTTGACCAGTCACATGTACAATATATTTGCAATGAACTAGGAACTGATCAGATACAGCCTTCTGACTCAGATATGAAATATGACTCACTCAATGCTCAGAACATATCACTTGAACCTGTATAACAAGACATGGAGTTGGAAAGAACAACATGATAGCCAAAATCTGCAGCAAACAGTGAGAACACAAGAGGAAGCACACTGCAATAAATATCTTTAAGAAAACAGATGCTGCAGTAAAACTCCCAAAGGAATTAACTTCAGGTTTTACAATCTCAGGATCAAAAAGGTGCATCTAGAAATCAAAAACGATGAACTCAAACCTCAGAATGGAGTTTGGGAACATCTATGATAAACTATTAGGTTATTTAACCTATATTATTATAACAACAAACTTTAGGTATGGTTACAGAAGACCATCTGAGATTTGATCTCCACCTTCAGCAAACCATAAAGAAGACACACCAAACACTCGGTGACCTCTATAGAGTAAAGCACTGCCTTACTGACACTGTTAGACAAAACAGACACTTCTTTTCTACTCCCAGTCCTATTATACGCCTCTCCTTTCCTAACCAAATTCAACTGCTCTCTGTCAGCCAGACTTGAGCAATGCAACCAACCAACAATAAAGATCACATCACTGCCTCTTTTTAAAACAACTAAACTGGCTTCAGCTAAATAATCCTCTGTTGTATTCACAGTTATTTACAACCTTCAAACTGCTGCACAACCCTTGGTACTGCTCCAGTCTCAGAAGTAAGGAGATGTTCTTCATAGTCAGTGCACTGCACACCCCTCTTGTCACTTAATGGAATGCATGCAGAGGATCTGGACCCTGACTATGAACCAGGTAACCCAAGTTCAATTAGCAGCTCAGGCAACTGATGGAACAGGAAAGACGATGGGTGTTACCATCACAGGGGTAGGTGGGCAGGTCCACGGGTACCCACAGCAACAATCTCTGCTGAAGTTTGGAGATGACACAAGGTAGATGTGTCTACTTGAGGGACGTAAGGGTGGAGACATGGCTGGGCTGCTGTTTAGGCAGTGTGAAACACTGCATGTTCCTAATGCTCACCAGCCCCCAGGCTAAATTATGGACCCACAAATGGGAGGGGGAATTGAAACTGATACAGCATTAAGTAAAGCTCCCCAGACAGATGCACTGATGAGCTGAACCCCTGGATCCCTTGTTCCATGATTGTCTCCATCGACACCCATGTCTGGGAGTTGGGAGTCAGTAGCTGGTAGACCCAGAACAGACTGATTCCAGGCTGGTGGAATGATGGACAGTGGAGGAAGAAGAAAAAAAATACTGCACAACCATGAAAAATTCCCATCTCTTCAATCCATCATATAACCATATATGACTAAGACATCTCTGCTCTCCACTGACTAATCTTTACTCCCCATAACAAAACCTACCAATAATGCAGGATACTTTCTGTATTCACACTGCTTTGCTAAATGATGGAATACCATCCCACTCGATTTAAGAACAGTCTACAAACTGAAAGACTTTAAATGCCAACTGAAACAATACCTGATAGACAAATGGCTCTGCACTTGCACCACCCCTGGTTAAACCGGTACTAATATAGCCATAGCAATTCATGCCATAACTTTCTGCTGCACAAAACTTAATGAACTATTATCACAACTATACCCTTCTCTATCATCTCATCTCCTTTATCTTCCTTGTGCCTCCTCCCCGCCTTCCTTTCTTTGGCCTGAAATAAATCTTTATTTTATCTTCCTTGTCCTAGATTTTAAATAAAGTCTTTATAGTAACAAATAGTGTTATGTAAAACCTGACAATCTATGCATACTAATGACACTGCATATACCTCCCTATATTAATAAAAATATTCATATACACACCTATTATTTTTAATTGAAACTGTATGTAAATTATATAAGTGATGCTGAGGATGTCTGAATAATGGAATTGCTGCTCATGAATGGAACTGGCATAAATGATGAAACAATGCAAATGATGTCTATGATGTCTGTATGATGGAGCTTTTCTCACCTGGCCACCACTGAAAAAGGACACTGCTCAATCTGACATTCCCAGTAAACAAATGCCAATAAACAATACACACATAGAATAAACTATTAGAAGTGGTGAGCTGCAGCACATGGACATAGCAGACAAAGAAGTGAATGAGCATACAGAACTGGATGAAAAAGGGACTAGGATGACAAAAAGTTCAAAAGTAGAAAGATGAAGTACAGTTGTGTACACTTAGCATAAATGTAGATGTTCGAGTGTATTCACTGTTGCAGTCATTACATTTGAGGTAATCTGCTGGCAGGTTGCCCTCAGTTGGCCTGAATAACAAAGTCTTGGGTCCTGCGTCGGTTGCTGTCTCTTCTTCCATGACGTCAGGTCATCAGAGGTATAAAACATGCAGCCGATGTCATTTTAATCAGTTTTTCTTGCCCCAGATGTCAGGTGCCCCCCAAATGGGGAGCAAAAATATATATTCATATATACGCAGTGGTGGTGCTGCGGTAGCGTTGTCGCCTCACAGCAAGACGTTGTACCATTAGATTCTCAGCTAGAGCGTCTTCTGTGGAGACATGCATGAATGGGCGTACCTTCGTTGAAGGTTGTGCATTAGGGCCGGCAACTCAGCACGTAAAAATCAACTGCCAATCATTAGCGGACCAGAGTTCCACTGTGGCGACCCCTAACCGGGAAAAGCCGAAAGACGCAATATATATATATATATATATATATATATATATATATATATACATGTATTTTAGAACACAAAAAAAATTTACCTTCAACTAAAAGCAAATACACCACAAAGGCTTTTGAGCATAGTGAAGGAAAGAAGAGGTATAATAACAGAGAAGAAAAGGGGGCTGGCGGATGGGTAACCCAGCAGACTGCAACAGTGAATACACTTGAACATCTACATTTATGGTAAGTGTACACAACTGTACTATGTTCTTCGTGTTTCACTGTTGCAGTCATTACATTTGGGTAGAATCCCAAAGTTGTGGATGGGAGGATGGAATTAAACAGCATTAGGTGCAGCTATAACGCCCTGCAGGACTGCAGTGGCAAAGCCTGCCCTGGATTTAGAAAAGAGAGGTAAATGGTAATGTTTTGTGAACGTATGAACTGAGCTCCAAGTAGCAGCTTCTAGAATGTCTCTGGTAGGAAACCCTCTGAGAAAGGCTGCAGAAGTAGAAGTAGCCCTGGTGGAATGGGATCTGATCCCCTTGGGGACAGGTTTACCATGGTGCATGTAGCAGAAACAAATACAATGGCTTATCCATTCTGCTTTGATATAGCCTTCTCCTCTGTTCCTGCAGCAAATGCCACCAGTAGTTGCTCAGACTTCCTTAGAGATTTTGTCCTGTTTAAGTAAAATCTTAGTTGTCTGTGTACATCCAGTGAATGCATAATTCACTTCCCCTTGTTCTGCGGATTTGGGAAAAACGTTTGCAGGTGAATGGTCTGGTTAAGAGCCACACTGGATACCACCTTAGGCATAAAAGAAAGATTGGTCCTGAGGGCCACCCTGTCCGGGTAAAAGATAATGAAAGGCTCCACTGCCATGAGAGCCTGTAGTTCTGAAACCCTTCTAGCTGAAGTGACTGCTAAAAGAAAGGCTGTCTTCCAAGAAAGATCCAGTTTCCATTCATGTGGGTCCATAAGATTTCTGCTTAGGTCGTCTGCCAGAGTATTTTGCTTTCCTGGCAGGAATTGAGCTTTAAGATGTATTTGGTAAGTCAAGGCTGTGTTCCACAAGGCCATAGCTTGTTTATGTACCACATAACTGTGGTGTTATCCGTCTTTATCAGTAGTTGTCCTGGATGAAGGTAGTCCTTGAAGGCTGTCAGAGCATTCTGTACAGCTAGCATTTCTTTCTGGTTGATATGTAGATGCATTTGATTTGGGCTCCATTTGCCCTGAATGCATCTCCCTGCCAGATGGGCCGCCCAAGCATAGTCTGATGCATCTGTAGTCAGAGTTTGGGTGGCAAGGGGTAGAATGAATGACAGTTCCTTGTTTTGGTGACATATCTCTGCCCACCAAAGGAACTCCTGTTGTAGGCAGGGAATGAGAGGAATCATTGTTTCCAGGATGTGACAATATTGACTCCATAAGCTTTTAGGTACCATTGAAGTTTCCTCATATGCAGTCTTGCATATGGAATTAGTAGAATGCAGGATGCCATAAACCCCAAAGCCTGCAGAATTTGTCTTGCAGCTAGCTGGGTTTTTGTTGCCACTTGTTTGAAGTATGTTGTCAATTGAATTTGTTTGTCTGGCATGAGGTAAACCATCTGGGCAGTTGTATTCAAGCTTGCACCCAGGAATGTAATTATTTGAGAGGGCACCAGTTGTGATTTCTTTTCATTTATGGTGTACCCTAGGCATGTTAGAAGTCTTTTTACAAACACCAGATGTTGAAGAAGAGTGTCCTTGTCCTCTGCCTGAATGAGACAATTGTCCAGATATGGATAAATTTCAATGTTTCTTTGTCTGCAAAATGCAGGTACTGGTGTCAGGCACTTTGTGAAGACCCTGGGTGCAGTAGATAAGCCAAAGGACAGTGCAGAGAACTGGTAATGCATATAGCCTTCCTTGAAGCGGAGGTATCTTCTGCAAGATTCCCCGATTGGGATATGCAGGTATGCCTCTTTTAAGTCTAGAGTTACCAACCAGGCATTCTTGCCTAGCATAGGCAGTAGCTGTTGTAGAGTCAGCATCTTGAATTTTGGAATATCCAGGAAAGTATTTAGAATGGATAAGTCCAGAATTGGACGCCATGACTTGTCTTTTCTGGGTACCAGGAAAAGTCTTGAATAAAACCCTTGTCCTTTTTCCTTTTCTGGTACTGGTTGAATAGCCCCCATATCCATGAGGGACATGACTTGTTTCTGGGCCTCTGCCCACTGATTTGGGCGCAGATCTGGCCATCCATTTGGAATTGGCAACATGTGGAAATTAAATCTGTACCCTTGGGATACTATATTTAAGACACACTTGTCCTGAGTAATTAGATGCCAATTTTGCGCATGAAGTGCTAGTTTTCCCCCCAAAGGGGCTGCCAAAAGATAAGTGCTTGAAAATGGCAGAGGAAAGTCATTGAGACTGTTTACCGTAGGGTGGTGCTTTGCTACCTCCTGATTTGGAGGTGGAGGCACCCCATTGTTTTGTCCGGTAAGATCCTTGTGACTGAAACCTGGAGACTTTGGAGCATCTGGGTTTGACCTGAGCAGACGTGTTGGACACTGGAAAGGACCAATTCTTAGTAGGCCAGTGCCTACTGAACCTTGGTGGATGCACTTGCAAGAAATCTTTTACAGTTTGCATAGATTTAGCTTTGTCTTCCATCTTTTTTAAAACCTCTTCTCCCTTATTACCAAACAGACTGTCCTGCTGTAAAGGAGCATCCAACAATTTAGCTTTAACATGATCAAGCAGATTTTGCTCCTTGAGCCAGGCATGCCTTCTTATCACAGATCCAGTTATGGCGGCCCTGCAAGAGGACCAAGGAATCAAAACCACATTACAAAGTATGCTTTCCAACTTGTTCAACTGAATGCAATAAATCCTGTAACTCTTTATTTTCCACACAATCAGGAATCAACATAAGTTTCTGTTTCAGTAAGCCCATAACATGCTGTTGATATTTAAGCATATGAAATTGGCAGTTTAAAACCCTGATTGCCAAGGTTGCAGACGTATAAACCTTCTTACCCCATCTATCCAGCGCCCTGGAGTCTCTATCTGAAGGGGTAGGATTTTTGGCTGTAGAAGCCTTAACATCCTTGGGACCCTGAGAAATAGTTTCAGGGTTAGCAGCAGGATTTTTGAAAAGAAATTTGTGGGAGTCAGGAACCCTGTAATATTTGTCTGGCTTACTAGGAGCCAGAAGCAGGGAATCAGGAGCCATGCTGGATTCTGAGAAAACATCATCAACAATGTCTAAAACAGGAGGTATAGCCAAAGGCCTATGCTGAGGAAGAAGAAGAAAATCCCCAAGCCTCTTTTTGGATTCTGAAAAGTCCTGACTCTCCCAATGAAAATGTTCCCTTAGTATGCAAAGTCTCTCCAAAAGAGAAATCCTCAGGAGGAGAAGCAGAAGGGATGGATTCCTCTGCATCAGAGTCCTCATAAGGTGGAATAGAAAATTCCTGATCAGAAGAGGAATCAGAAGAAATGGAAACCTGATCTGAAGAATCATAATCAGTGCCTTGCCTAGGCCTCTTGAGGGGGGGGGGGTGTTGGGAACCCCTGATTAAGGTAATTAAATCCTCAGCCATTTTGATCATTTGTTTTTTAGGCATAGGGGCCTGAGCACGAGGCTCATGCGTCATTTTTTAGACATAGAAGTAGGTTTTGGCCTTGTTTTTGATGATAGCATCAGTTTAATATACAAATGCTAAGGTCTGAAAACACCCTCAGAAGACGGTGCCTGCTCAGCGGCTCCAGATCCATCCAAGGGAGAGACATCCACGGGTTCAATACTTGCAGAATCTCGTGGCATAACAGACTCCGAATGGGTCTCAGTAGAGGCCTGCAACTCAAAAGTAGCGGGCATCAGGGGATGCAAAAGCACCTCACTGAATACCAGTGAACCAGCGACTGGCTTAGAAGTTTTGTCATCGGTTTTGGACCTTGACGGTCTGTCTCTGTCTTTTTCCTTGCGTTTTTTGTGAATTCCAGTAGTTGGATTGCTAACCGATGACATTTCAGGATAGTTAAATCTCGAACCAAAGTATTTAGAAGCAAAAATATACCGACGCTTAATAGTGCGTTGGTTAAATTTAGCACAAAACTGACAGCAAGGCACGTTGTGATCAGGTCCTAGGCAAGGAATACAGTACAAATGAAAATCCTTATGAGGTACTTGCTTCCCATAAGTAATACAATTAACTTTTACTGACATCGGTAAGGAGCAAGAAAAAGTTTCCCCAACGGGGTACTTAGCTTTAGTTTAAAGACTTCGGTTCTGAAACTTGAAAATGAAAAATTTCAGGAGTCGGCCAACCGGCACTTGCGAACTGCTTCTGCTTCAGGCACCGCGCGGCAAGAACGACTGATTAAAATGGCATCGGCGGCATATTTTATACCCCTGATGACCTGACGTCATGGAAGAAGAGACAGCAACCGATGCAGGACCCTAGACTTTGTTATTCAGGCCGACTGAGGGCAACCTGCCAGCAGACTACCCCAAATGTAATGACTGCAACAGTGAAACACGAAGAACATCATGGCTGAAAGGAGTGTTAAGAAATGATCTAAAATCAAAAGAATAAACTTTGAAGAGTGGAAGAAGATGGGGTATCATGGAAAAGGTGTGTATGAGGAAGCTATAAAAAAGGTGGAGAGTGAAAAGTCATGACAGCCAAAGTAAGGTAGACATGGATCTGAAAACAAAGTTATTGCAGAGGAAAGAGATTTTTCTGATACATGGGGAAAAGGAGAAATGGGGTAGATGTATACAAGCTAATAAAAGAAGGCATAGGAAATAATGAAGAAAAACAAAACTGATAAGAAATGGGTTTGCTGTCCTGTCTTCATGAAGAAGAAGAACAAGATGGAAAAAGTAGGGAGTGAAAAGTGATAGGTGGATAGGAAAATAAGGAGGGACTTGTTTTAACATGTGGCTGGTTTAGCCCCAGGATTCTCTAAAATTTTGTTGGACTGCTGACAGATCCTGTCACATAGGTTTCAAGAGATCCTTGGTTAAATGGAGATTCCCTCTGGCCTGAAGTGTGTCACAGTAGTGCCATAGTGCACCAGGGAGGGGTTAATCAAATCCACAAGAACTATAAGCTAGTTGGTCAAACTTAACTTCGCTGATGGGGAAGGTTATGAAGACAAACCTGATAGAAAAGCTAGCTAGTTTTTGTAGAAGAAACACCAAATATCTGCCAGCAGTGGTTTACAGCCAGAGGGTCCTGCCAAGCAATCCAAATCCAGTTCTGCAACTGGGTGATGAATAATGTACATAAAGCAGTAAATAATGTAATATACTAAGATTTTACCAACACTTTTAATTTAATCACATATAACAGGTTACTTGACAATCATCAAACTGTAAGTATGACTGTTAGAGGTATTAAATGGATAAAGAAGAGGCAAAAAAGTAAAGTACAAAGTGAAGCATGTTAAAGGATGAGTGTAAGTAGTAGAGCTGCACAAGGACTGACCCTGACATCTGTGCTCTGCACTAAAACACAAGAACTGATCCTGAGATCTGTGCTCTACATAAAAATCACAATGACTGGTCCTGAGATCTGTGCTCTGCACTGAAATCACAAGGACTGATCCTGATATCTGTGCTCTGCACTGAAATTCATATCTGCAAAGCAACTGATACACATAGTAGGGTCTTTGCCTTTGCAATCAACCAAAAGACAGCAGCACCACTATGTTATTGGGATCCACTGTACAGAGGAACTAAGGGTCTAGTGAAAGGCGACAGGTGAATTTCAGTGCAGAAAAATACAACATACTGCATTAGGGAATAGTACATAAGCTTTGGGACACAGACTAAAAGCAACTGGCCAGGAAAAATCATATAACAGTAAGAATGGCTCACCAAAAGCAGAGAGAAAAAGAATGACCAACGTTAATAGGATCCTTGGCTATATCACCGAGGTGGAGGGGGAGTGGATGGACAAATAAAGTCATATCATTGCTCTTTTGTGTGCTGGTAAGAGCTCAACTGCAGTACTGTATCCACTTCTCAAGACCACATAGATAAGAGATCAACTTAATAAACAGGCAACAAGGCTGATGAAAATAATGGAGACATGATGTAAGAGAAGAAGGATGTTGCTGTACTCCCTACGGAACAGAAAATAAATGGGGGGGGGGGGTGTGATTTGGGTACTTGAAGCCACTGTACAGATCTGTCAGACCTAAGCTGAAATTTAAGGATGGAGAGGAAGATATACAGGCATCAGATTTTAATTTTTACATCAGGAAATACTTCTTTAGAGAAAAGGGTACAGCCAGATACAGGTTAGACATGGCCTATGGCCACACTACTTCATTATATACTGAATGTTCCATAAAGTAATATAAACCTTCCTTAAAAAAAACTGTGATTCTTCTTCTCCAGCAGTAACTGTGGTTCCTTTCTAAAGTAATATCACATATGGGAGCCAAGAATTACTTGTCATTGTCAGGATGTCATTAGTTTTTAAGCAGTTTATAAGTTCAATAAAAATATTTGGAGTTAGTTTTTTCATGTTGCAGCAGTCATATGAATAGTAATGAATGCATGCTTAAGAGATCTGCATCTCATCCTCTGTCAAGCACATGTAGTAGAGTACCAGCCCAGATTCTTTAATGTCTCAATAAAATTAAGCCTTGTTAATACTGTCACTAGTAACCCTCTTATACATCCTTATGTTTTTTTATTTTGCTTTTGTTTACCATGTTTTTCTGGCTAAGTTTGGTCAAAAATCCCTTTTCAGCCATGACCAGGGAAGAAAAGCTCAATCACAAACATCTTTAAATATACATTCAATAATATACATAAAAAAACATTAAATAATGTACATTAACAATTACACATGCATTTGCTAATTAGATTACACTCATAAATAAACAGAGGCTACTATTACTATATAAAGGATACCTGTACATTAGTAGATGTTAAACATTGTAAATTTAAAGAGGTCTGTTAGCGATTTGTCAAACAGATAAATTATGTGATTAGTTCTTAGAAATATAAAAAAAATGGAAGTGAGAGAAGAAACTAGGTAAGGGAGAAAATGTTAATATTGTAGTTAAGAGTTGTGCTGTAAAGCAGGTTCAGAAACAATTTTACATATGGCTATCATTATACTTACATTAAAGGTATAGAGGCAGCGGTGAGCAGTGTCACAAAAAGTACAGTTTTGTACCTACCATAAATGTAGATGTTCGAGTGCTAATACAGCTGCAGTCATAACAGATGGGTTCTCCTGCCATCAGGCGGGTCCTCGGTCAGCCGAATTCCAAAGTCTAGGTCAGGCGTCGGTTGTCGTCACTTCTTCCCTGACGTCAGTGCGACAGGGGTATAAAGGAACCAGCCGACGCCATTTTCTTCAGTTTTTCTTGCCCCAGATGTCAGGTGCCCCCAGAAGGAAGGCAATACATAAATTTGCGTAATAAAGCAGTGCAATATAATCAAAATACAGTAGTTGCAAGCAAATACACCATAAATGAATACCCCAATCAGGTTGTATGAGGATGTGTTAGCCTATAGACCTGTCCCAAGAGGGGAAGGAGGGAGGGAAACCTGGACTGCAGCTGTATTAGCACTCGAACATCTACATTTATGGTAGGTACAAAACTGTACTATGTTCATCGTGCATACAGCTGCAGTCATAACAGATGGGTAGAATCCCAAAGCTAAGAAAGGGGTGGTAGGCACTAGGTGGAACTAGGAGGAGCCAGGATGCCCTGCAAGACTGCAGTGGCAAATTCTGCTCAAGTTTTGGAGTATAATGGTAGGTGGTAGTGCTTGGAGAAGGTATGCACAGAACTCCAAGTGGCTGCCTCCAAAATATCTTTGGTAGGAACTCCTCTGAGGAAAGCTGCAGAGGTAGCTGTGGCCCTTGTGGAGTGAGATCTGATGCCTGTAGGTACAGTTTTGCCATGAAAAGAATAGCAAAAGCGTATGCAGTGGGCTATCCATTTTGAGATTGTCTGTTTCAAAATTGGCTTTCCTTGAGCTCCTACAGCATAGGACACAAAGAGCTGTTCTGATTTTCTGAAAGGCTTTGTTCTGTCCAGATAATAACGTAGTTGTCTGTGGATATCCAAGGAGTGTAGTAATCTCTCCCCTTTGTTTTGAGAATTAGGATAAAAGGTAGGTAAGTGTATGGCCTGATTCAAAGCTACCCTGGATACCACTTTAGGCATAAAGGACGGGTTGGTTCGTAAGGAAACTCTGTCCTGATGGAAGATGATAAAAGGCTGCACAGCCATGAGAGCTTGTAGTTCTGAAACTCTACGAGCTGAGGTAATAGCCAGAAGGAAAGCTATTTTCCAGGACAAATATTGCAAATCTGATGAAGCAGCTGGTTCAAAGGGAGGCAAGGTCAGGTTTTCCAGAATGAAATTGAGATCCCAAGCAGGTATTGGTTGTTTTCTTGGGGGTCTTAGATTCTTAGCCTCTCTGAGGAACTGTCTTAAGAGAGGGTGAGAGAATAAGGGTGGATCAGTGTTGTATTCTGCAGAAATGGCTGAGGCATGGATTTTGATGGAGGAGAATGAAAGTCCACTGCTTAGCAACTCAGCTAAATACTGTAGTATTTGAGGTAAATTCAGTTTTTCAGGATCCTGGCCCTTTTTCTCATTCCAGACACAAAACCGTTTCCATTTTGCGGAGTAAGCTTTTCTAGTTGATGGCCTTCTGGCCTCCAAAATGACATCCTGTGCCTCCTTGGAGAGTAGGGTCTGTTGTGATGCTAAGGAATCTTCCATGCGGCTAGATTGAGTGTTTTTAGCTGGCTGTGAAGAGTTTTGAAGCTGTGCTGAGTCAGAAGAAGAGGCATTAGAGGCAGGGTCCATGGTGGGAAATGCGTCAGGCTCCTCAGGAGTGGGTACCAGTGTTGTCTTGGCCAGTCCGGAGCAATGAGAATCATCTTTGGTCTGTCTGCTTTGGTTTTCAATAGAACTTTGGGCAGCAGAGGAAGAGGTGGGAAGGCATAAACTGTCATTGATGTCCAACACTCTCCAGGCCTTTGGATGGAAAATCCTTGAGCAGAATTTTGTCAATTGGCAATTTTTGTGGGAGGCAAAGAGATCTATGTCTGGCCTTCCCCATGCTTGGATTATTTCTGTAAAAACTTTTGGATGCAACTTCCATTCATGTGGATCTGTCATATTTCTGCTTAGGTTGTCTGCCAGCGTGTTTTCCTTGTCTGGCAAGTACTGTGCTTGTAGTTCGATTTGTAAGTCCATGGCCATGTTCCAAAGTGACATGGCCAGTCTGCATAGGGGGTATGAATGTGTTCCTCCCTGTTTGTTTATGTACCACATAACTGTGGTATTGCCCGTTCTTATCAATAGTTGACCTGGTTGCAGAATGTCCTTGAAAGCTATAATAGCATTTATTACTGCTAGCATTTCCTTTTGATTGATATGAAGGTGCTTTTCTTTTTGGGACCATTTGCCCTGAATGCACCGATCTGTCATGTGCGCCCCCCAGGCGTAGTCCGAGGCATCTGTTGTGATGACTTGATTTGCTTGAGGCTTGCTGAATGGAAGACCTGTGTTTGTTTGGCATGCTTGAGCCCACCACAGAAATTCCTTTTGCAGACATGGAATTAGTGGTATTATTGTTTCCAAACTGTGGCTGTGTTGAGACCATATGTTTTTCAGGTACCATTGAAGTTTCCTCATATGCACATGGGATTAGTAAGATGCAAGATGCCATGAATCCCAGAGCCTGCAGGATTTTCCTTGCAGTCAGCCTGGTGCAATTTGCTAGTGCTCTGAAGTATTGAGTTAGTTGCCCCTGCTTCTCTGGCATGAGGTAGGCCATCTGGGTGTTTGTGTCCAAGTTGGCACCCAGGAAAATTATCTTCCGAGAGGGTATTAGCCTTGATTTCTTTTTGTTGACTGTGTATCCCAGAGAGCTCAACAACATTATTACATAAGCAAGATGTTTCAGAAGAATGTGCTTGCTGTCCACTTGAATCAGGCAGTCGTCCAAATAAGGGTATATTTGTATCCCTTGAAGTCTGCAGTAGGCAATTACTGATGCCATGCATTTCGTGAATACTCTGGGCGCAGTAGATAAGCCAAAGGGCAATGCAGAGAATTGATAATGGGTTGAACCTGCAAGAAATCTGAGGTATCTTCTGCAATTTTGTCTGATTGGGACATGCAGGTATGCCTCCTTGAGGTCCAGTGTTTCTAGCCAATACTCCTTGCCCAGCATGGGAAGAAGTTGCTGTAGAGCGAGCATCTTGAATTTTGGTACGAGTAGAAATGTGTTTAGGATGGACAGGTCCAAAATAGGTCTCCAATCTTTTCCCTTCCTTGGTACCAGGAATAGCCTGGAATAAAAACCTTGACCTTGTTCGTGCGTAGGTACCTCTTAAATAGCTTTCATGTCTATGAGATCTGTAATTTGCCTTTGTGCCTCTGCCCTTTGATTGTGAGTCAGGTTTGGCATGCCTCTCATTTTTGGAAGGGTGTGAAAATGGAATCTGTAGCCTCTGTTTATAATGTCCAGGATCCATTTGTCTTTTGTGACAATATGCCAATTCTTTGAAAATAATGCCAGCTTTCCTCCTAAGGGGGCTGCCATTTGAGTCTTGCTTGGCATGCAAAGGGGAAAGTCATTGGGCTTGCTTTCTGAATGATTGCGAGTTATCCTCACCACCTCTTTGTGTAGGAGCTTGCCATTGTCTGCCTCTAAAGGATCCTTGGGATTGTCCTCTGCCCCTCGGGCACCTGTATCTGCCTCTTTGGGGTCTGCCCGTGGCTGGAAAGGACCAATTTTTGGAAGGCCAATTTCTACTGAAACGTGGGGGTTGTACCTGTAGAAAATCTTTCACAGTTTGCATTGATTTAGCCTTTTCCTCCATTTTTCTTAATACCTCCTCAGCATTAGCACCAAATAATACATCCTTTTGAAGAGGGGCATCTAGTAATTTAGCTTTGACATGATCAGGCAAGGTTTGTTCCTTGAGCCAGGCATGTCTACGTATGACTGATCCTGTAACAGCAGCTCTACATGAGGCCTCTAGTGCATCAAAACCACATTGTAAGGTATGCTTACCCACTTGTTCTGCACTATGCATCAAATCCTGCAACTCCTTCAAGTCTGGTTGTTCAGGTTGTGACATTTTACTTTTCAATTGTGATAACAAAAACTGTTGGTATTTTAGCATATGGAACTGACAGTTTAAGGCCCTCATGGTTAAGGTAGTCGAGGTATATACCTTTTTTCCCCACTTTTCTAAGGATCTGGAATCTCTTTCAGAAGGTAATGGATTTTTAGCAGTGGAGGCCTTAATTCCCTTGGGGCCCTGTGAGATGGTTTCTGGGTCAGCAGCATGGCTTTTGTATAGAAATTGGTGTGAGCCAGGAACCCTGTAGTACCTGTCAGGCTTAACTGGGGCTGGAGGCAGAGAGTCCGGGTTAAGGCAGGCCTCCGAGTAAACATCATCTAGGATGTCCAAGACAGGAGGTATAGCTAGAGGCCTGTGCTGAGGTAGTAAGAGAAATTCCCTAAGCCTTTTCTTGGAATCAGAATAATCTTGGCCTTCCCAGTGGAAGTGTTCCCTTAAAGTATGCAGAGTTTCCCCAAATGAGTAATCCTCTGGGGGGGATACAGAAGGAATGGACTCCTCCACATCAGAGTCTTCAAAAGGGGAGTAAGAATGTTCCTGATCATCAGAGTGCTCTGAAATAATGGAACCCTGATCAGAGGAGGGGGATTCTTCCTCCACTCTGGGCCTTTTGTCCGGTGGGGGTTGAGAACCCCTGATAAGAGTAATTAAATCCTCAGCCATTTTAAGCATCTGCTTTTTAGGCATGGGGCCTGGAGATGGGCCCTGTGTAGCTTGTCTCTTAGAGTGCATGGCTGCTTTAGACTTAGTGAAAGCCTTGATGGAGAAAGAAGAAGAAGGTCTGAAGACACCTTGAGTGGAGGTAGACCTGTCCACATTTTGAGATTCAACTCCAAGAGTGGATTCGGTATCTGTAGTCGGGGTGTGGGCCGAGGAGCCTGCGACCTCGGGCACAGGAGACACTGCCAATGAAGTGTCGTCGGTAGTCAGGGGCTGCGTAGGCGCCTCGCTGAGAACCGGACCACGTGTAGTCAGCTTTGGCGTGGTGTCGGTAGAGGCCGCGGACCTCGTGTGTCGGTCCTTATCTTTGCGTTTTTTAGACAAAACTGGAGTCGGAGTATCCAATGACATAATATAGTTAAATATTTTTCCAAAATAATGCTAGGCGAACTCTGCCCGACGCTTAATGGTGCGTTTGTTAAATGTAGCACAAAAGCGACAGACCGAGACGTCGTGGTCTGGGCCTAAACAAGGTATACAGAGGAAATGGAAATCCTTATGCGATATTTGCTTCCCACAAGAAATACAGTTATTAACTTTGTCTGACATCGGTCTGAGGCAAGAAAAGTTTCCCCAACGGGGTACTTAGCTTTCAAGAAGACTTCGGTTTCAAAATTTTCATAATTTCAGGGGCTGGCCAACCAGCACTTGCGAACTGCTTCTGCTTCGGGCACCGCGCGACAAGAAAGACTGAAGAAAATGGCGTTGGCTGGTTCCTTTATACCCCTGTCGCACTGACATCAGGGAAGAAGTGACGACAACCAACGCCGGACCTAGACTTTGGAATTCAGCCGACCGAGGACCCACCTGACGGCAGGAGAACCCATCTGTTATGACTGCAGCTGTATGCACGATGAACATCAATGTATTTAGCTGGCAGATGCTAGTAAAACTGTTCAGGTTTTAGCGAAGACTGTTTGTGGGGTTCGGGATTCTGAATGTTGATAAATGGTTTGACAATATGGCAAGCTTACTGTTGCAGTAAGATTCATTCCAACTTAAAATTCCTCTGTATCAAGTTCTTAGCATAAGCATCCCATTATTGCTCTAAGTAACATATTGTATGATTCTGGAGACCATAAGTTAGTTCCAAAATCCAGTCTTGATATCAGTATGGTTTTAAATGCAGGCACTTTTCCCCCAGGGTCACATAATTTTGAAATCTCAGCATCAATCTCACTAATTTATTGGCTTTACTTATTATATTTTCATACTGAGAGATGGAGGACAGTTTATAGTCTATTATAATTCCTAAATCCATGTAGTCCAACCTTCCTACAGCAATACTATTAATTTTGTGTGATTACTCTGGATTTCTACAACCACTCTGTATGGAGGTTAACTTATCTGTTATGATCACAGACACAAAATTCATGCACCCCTTCTTGAGTCATTGCCAGAAGCACTAATATTTGTCAAGGATGCTCTCACAAATGTGCATTCAAACTTAGCTAAGGCTTTCCTAAACACGTCTACTAACCAATGCAAGGCGCCTGGATAAGCGATTCACCACTGAGTTTGTATGATTCTGTGGAGGGCTGCTTTCATCATCATCACCACCACCACCGTCATCATTTGATAAACTGCTTGTCCTGGCAGGGGTGCAGTCGTAACAAGTTCAACAGGGCAAAGCAGACTTCCTTATCTTCAGCAAGACTCCAGATCAGGTTTCCCAGGCAATCTGACAGTTATGACTTTTCCAATGTGCTCCCAAAGTTCATGACTACAGGAGAAGTTGTGAACAAAGACTGATCTGTGAGCTCAGCTCTCACTTCATTGCCACACTAAAGTAAAATGTCTGTTGATTTCCCAATGCCACTCACTTTCACTTGTGAACTTGTCCAGAATTAGCTGGTCCCTTCTTTCCTGGGGACAGCAATCTCCTCTTGCTTTGGCAGAGAACTGTGACCTCTGAATTTCATCCCAGCTGTTTCAAACATATTGGTAAGCTGCGCAAATATGTCAGAGATCACAGTTACCTGAGGTCAATAGGACTATACTATTTGCAGACAACAAAATGCAACTCTCATGTCCCAAACTAGATAGTTTACAGACCTTTACTGCATTGTGATATCCAGTCCATGAACATCACAAACAGAGGGAGAGACAGCACACACACATTCAGCACAATCCTGCATCCATCCAAAATGCTTCTAACATAACACTAAAAAGATCAAATGGTGAACAGCAGTGACCATGGGACCCCATTCTGCTGTTGCACTTTCCACAAAACATTCTAAGATAAGTGGTCACGTAACTTCTTCAAGCCCACAAAATACACAAAAACAATGTTGGCTACCACTCATGATCTAGCCAAAATCTGTGAAAGAGCAAAGAATTGAGTCACTGTTCAGTAAGAGGCATGATTGTTGCATGAAGGCTCCATTCCAGCATACTAGCATGTACTGTCTGAGAGCTGCTGAGAATTATGGCCACACTATAAATTATATTCACCCTCTAAAAATGTGAGTCACTACCCTAGTTTACCAAACCAGAGGTATTGTACTAGCGTTACATGCAGCATTGAATAGATGTGCTAACCTTGTCTCCCTAACAATGTCCATTGTCATCAACATTTCCAAATGGATCTCATCCACTCCTGGAGCCCTACCACAATGGAACTAATAATTGCTGTAATTACTTAATTTACTAAAAGAATCTAAATTCCACCATCTACTTCTGACACCAGCTCCTCAGTGAATAACACATATATCAGACTCAGGAGTTTTTTTCCACCTATCAGTGACTTCCCCAGTTAAGATCAGCATTTTTTCCATCCTTGCAAAGACAAGCTGGCAATATCTAACCTCCTTCTCCTCCACCCAAGTCAATAAATGGTTTGCCAGATCCTCT
>NC_056746.1:846119717-846184717 GCF_019279795.1 Protopterus annectens | reverse complement strand
TGTTCCAGGTTTTAACTATGGTGTGGGAGAATAGAGCTTTTCCAGCAGAATTGTTACCCCTTGAGATACAGAGGAGGGAATTGTCGGAAGAGCAGAGAGGACAATTTGTTTTATAGAGGGTAAGACATTGGCCTAGTGCATGAGTTTTTTCAGGATGTTTTGTCACATTATATGCAATGACTAGTTGGTGACAGTTTAGGAGTTGAGGAAATTCTAGCCATTTCAGTTCCTGTAGCGCTTGGCAGTGGTTGGTTCTAAAGGTGGAGTTATTGGCAACTTAGTGATTTTATTATAACATGATTCGAGTCTGGCAAGGTCAAGTTTTCTAAGGTGGGTAAGAATTGGTGAAGCATACATTAGAGTGGACAAAAGGTGAGTTTGGTCTAGGGTAACCCGTGCTTGTTGAGAAAGGTATTTCTTGTGTCTGTACAGAGTTCCCATTTTTTATGCACCTTTTTTTATAGTTTGTGGACATCAAAGAGTAGATTTTTGTCAATTTCTATGCCTATGACTTTGGTATGATCAAAGGGAGTGATAATAGTGCCATTATTAGAAGAGATAGTGAAGTATAGAGGGGTAGACATAGATTTGTTGGTGGTGAAAAGTAGCAATTTGGTTTTGTTAGGGTTTAGGATAAGTTGGATTTGTATGATCCAGCTTTCCATGGAGCTAAAGAATTCTTGGGTGAGTTGTTGTAAAGTTGCAAGAGTTGGAGCAGAACAGATAAGAGTAGAGTCATCAGCGTACAGTATGAGTGAAGCATGCTGTGAGGTGGTATGACGATTATTAGTAAATATGGAGAAAAGAAGTGGGCCTAATACTGAGCCTTGTGGTATGCCTATGGTAGTTGGGAGTAAGGGGGATAGTGCACTTTGTCATTGGACAGATTGCTGCCTATCTGACCGGTAACTTTTTAACCAGATTATTAAGGCAGGGGCGAAAGATAAGGAGGCTAGGGAGTCGAGTAGTAAGGAATGTGAGACCATGTCAAATACCTTGGAAAGGTCTAAAGATATTGCAGATACAAAGGTATTAATATTTCTGTGTTGATTGACTAAGTCAGTGAAGGAGAGCAGAGCAGTTGTTGCACTATGGTTTTGCCGGAAACCATGCTGAGTGGGTGAGAGGAGATTATGTGAGTTTAGGAATTTCATTACTTGAGAATGCATACATCTCTCAAGTATTTTAGATAAGGGTGATAGAGTGGCAATGGGGTGATAGTTTGAGTATTCATAAGAGTTTCCGCCTTTGTGAAGTGGGATAATATAGGATACTTCCCAGAGTTGTCGGACATGCTTCTTGTATGGAGCGGTTGATAAGGATGGAGATAGGGTAGGATAAGGACTCAGCAGCTATTTTTAGGAAGTCAGCTGGTAAGTTGTCAGTGGCAAGGGTGTTAGGTTTTAGTTTCAGGTGGAGTTTTTTAACTCTGGAGGTAGGAACAGATGAGAGTATAAAGGGTGGGATGTTGTCAGGGCATTTTGCAGGGTTATATGTAGGGTTGTCTTTGGATAGATGGGAGGATAGTGTTAAAATTGATTTTGTAAAATGGTGATTAAATTGGGAGGCAATGTTCTTGGAGGAGTTAGGGGAGGGAGTGGCAATTTTGCCTGGTTTTAGAAGGGTGTTTATGGCATGCCAAAACTTTTTCGGATCTTTTGAGTGTCTGTTTTGGATGTCAAGGAAGTAATTTTGTTTGTTGAGTTTGGTTTGTCTTTTGGCCTGATTTCTGAGTTGTAGATCATTTTGTTTGGCTGAGCTAGTATTGTCCCTCTTCCAGGTTTTCCAAGCCTGTTCTCTATTTTTTAGTAGGGCTTTAGTTTCCCTTGTTAGCCATGGTACATAGTTTGCCTTGGCTCTAATTTTTCTAATGAGTGCGACTCTGTCAAGGACATTGATGAGAATATTTTTAAAGTAGTTAACTGCCTGGTCTAAGTTTAGGGTTTGCAGTGGTTTCCAGTTACTATGTTTTAGAATATTATTAAGTTCTTGTATATGTAGTTTACGGTCATCTCTGACTTGTCTATAAACTATGGGTTTTGTTATGTTGGTATGTTTCCGAAGGAGGAAAGTTGGGAGATGGTCACTAAGACCATCTGGAAGGGAGTCTGTCTGGTAGTTTTGTTTTGGGCAGTTAACTAGAGTCCAGTCTAGAACTGATTGTTTATGGGGGTTTTGTCGACTCTAGTGGGTTCTTGGATAAGTTGGGTAAAACTAAAAAGATTTATATGGTCTGTGGGGTTATTAGAGGTACAAGCTAACCAGTCCATGTTTAGGTCACCTAGTAAGACGGTTTCATGAGGGAGAGTATCTGTGGCCCATTGTAACAAGTCTTCAATGGTGGAAGAGTTGTTGCCTGGGGGAATATAACAGCACAGAATTATGATAGTTTTTGTGTCATTTATGTTTAGGGTTGAACCTAAGGTTTCGGGGTTTTGAAATTTAGGTACGGGGGGTTGTAGCAATTTAATGTTAAATGTATTTTTAAAGAGGATTGCAACCCCATGTCCCTTTCTACCCATTCTGTCTAGTCTTAGGATGTTATATCCTGGTGGTAGAATTTCTTTGTCTTGGGTACTAGGTTTTAGCCAAGTTTCAGTAAAGGTTAGTATGTCTAGGGAATAGTGTGCTATAAATTCATAAAGGTCGGGAAGTTTGTTAGATATAATTCTAATGCTGATGTTAAGGATTAAGAGGTCAGAAATTTGCCTGGCTGAGATCAGAGAGTTTTGAGGCCCGGGGTTTGGGTGTATGTCACCTGATAT
This sequence comes from Protopterus annectens, assembly GCF_019279795.1. Taxonomy (NCBI): domain Eukaryota; kingdom Metazoa; phylum Chordata; order Ceratodontiformes; family Protopteridae; genus Protopterus; species Protopterus annectens. Next base: position 846,181,952 of record NC_056746.1, on the reverse strand, counting down.
AAGTAGATTTTTTTGTGGTAGATAGTAGGTGATTAATTATGTGTCATATGTCTATGCTGAATCTCAGTGATGTTTTTCTAGTGTAAAATTGAGTTGTGTGAGACATAAATATGTAATATTAAGCTGTCTTTAAATAATGTAGGAGAGGTTGGAAAGTTTATGTGTGAGTATGCCTTTGCTTGAGTGAGTGTTGTATGATATGATAAACTTTCTAATAATATGTTTGTGTGTATATATGTGATGTTTGTTAGGTATGTGAGGGCTAGGAAGAGAAATCCTAGGATGAGTGGTATTTTTAGAGGGAGTGGTAGTTGTGTTTTGGTGGTCTTGGGGTTTGCATATAAAGGTATGTGTGAGGGCATGGTAGTTGGATACTATGTATATTTGTATGGTAGAAGCTGGATGGGGGGGTGTGTACAAGGGAAGTGATGAGGGAGGAATGTTAGGTTAGATAGTAATTTGGATAGGTGGTGTGGACTGGGGAACTTCTAAGAGGTCTGTGATTGGTGGAAGGTATGGTCAGGTGATGCAGAGGTTGGAATAAATCTACAGGTAGTGAGGGCATGTAGGAAATGGGGGCAGGGTAGGGGAGTAAAGTGAGCCAAGTGTAGCGTGGTGAATGGAGCAGGGCTACACCCGTCCTCGAGAGTGCAGAACCTATCTATAGGACTGGTCTGTTCAAGACCGAGAAAGGAAGATGATCTCAGTGAGTAAAACAGCCAGTTTCTTAGAGTTGTTTTTCTTTCTGTCCAGATTGATATTTATTTAGAATAAGGTACAGTACTTATGGGATGCCAAGAGAGAAAAAAATGGTGCTTGTGCTGAAGACCTCTGAGTGGTAGACTATACACTACATTCAAAAACACACAGTTTTTGGTTAGCAGAGTGGAGACAAATTAATTAACCTTATTTCTTCACTGAAAGAGATAGGCAGGGTTTATTAGTTGCCAAAAGTTCAGTTTATTCTTTGAGCCAGCTATCCCAAGTTGTCAGCCTTTCATAGGGGGTGGGAGTGGGGTTGTTGAAGGTTTGGTAAGTCCTTGTTTCTTCACTAAAATTGATAAGCAGGGTTTATTAGTTGCCAAAAGTTCAGTTTATTCTTTGAGCCAGCTATCTCTAGTGTTGCGAGCCTTTTGTAGGGGGTGGGAGTGGGCTTCTTGAAGGTTTGGTAAGTCCTTGTTTTTTTACTGAAAGAGATAGGCAGGGTTTATTAGTTGCCAAGCATTCAGTTTATTCTTTGAGCCAGCAATCCCTAGCATTGCGAGCCTTTCGTAGGGTGTGGGAGGGGGCTTGTTGAAGGTGTGGTGAGTCCCCGCTGCTGGATTCCATGAGCACTAGCTTTAGAAAAATGAATATAAACTCTCTTGACCAGTTAGTCCACACACCAACCAGGGTTGATAAAATCTTGGACTTGGTCCTTACCAATAGGAGTCAGCTTTGTTCCCCATGAATTATAACTTCCTTCCTTCCCTCCTGATCAAACAAGACTACAAATCAGTCATATTCCTCTTAAGAGTGAAGCCAGAAGTATCTACCAGTACCTCACTATTCAGAAATAACACCAAGGCTAATCCAATAAACTGAGGGATGACCTGACTAAATTCAAAAGCTCTTTCCATCTTGACAACCATACCTGCTTATGTGGGATCTTATAACTCCAAATTCTATGCACATATAAATAGCTACAGAGACAGACCAGTCCCTCTCACAAGTAAATACTAAGCCAAATTTTAAAAGATAAAAAAATCATTGCACACAAGGATGCTAATACCACTCTTGCTAAACTTCATAAGGAATTCAGGACCCTTATCAAACCAAACAAAACTAGATATGAGGCAAAAATAGCCACCAAGGCAAAGGATATCCACAAAGTCTTCTTTAGCTACTTTAGAAATCTCAGAAACAATGCCTAGCACTGAAGAGAGTTAATAGTAAAGGATATCACATACTCAAAACCAGAGGACATAGCAAATGTACTAGTGGACAAATTTAGTTTAACGTATCATGGCAAAAAGTCCTCAGGAATTCAGGATAATATATTTAATGTCCAGTGCTGATAATTTAAAATATAAACAAGTAAAAACACAATGCCAGAATGTGGTTCAGTCAATCCAATCAAGCGCTTTCACCCAGGCTCTCCCAGGCTTTGTCAAGATACAAAAACCATTTCAAATTTGCTTTATATACTACTTGTGCACTTCAATAAATCAATTAACTTAACAATTACGTGGTTAAAACATCTTTCCAACAATCTTTCTTCTTTCACTGTATGTTGTGTTATAACCTATATATATGTTATAAAATGTGTATGTAAAATATATATTTAAAAATTTTTTGCTACTTTAATTTTAATTTTGCAACCATATGTAAAAGAATATGTAGTAATAATTATATAAGCACTATTATTACATGCCCTAAAAACTATAACAATAAATAATATACTTCAAAAACACATATTTTATACCTAATTAAACATATGTTGGTAAAAAACATATTAAAAACATTTATATGACATATCTTTAAATTCACTCTCTCTGCATGATTATTTAATGCCCAGAAACACCCTTGAATAAAAAAGTTTTTTAAATAAGTTTTTTAAATAACCCCTTTCACCAACAGGACTTTACAATTTGGCTCTTCTCAATCTGAGCACACTACTAATACTAATAGCTTCATTTAATCCTGGTGGCTTACATGCATTGAGGTTTAGTTGCCATAGGAGCTCCCTATATTCTAGGGACATCTCCCAATCTCCTCCCCTAGAGTTGTGGTCAACTCGCTCTAACACCATAAATTTTAGTCATTTGTTCACACACCAATGAATGCTTGAAGAATGCATTAGTTTCTTTTTTTTTACTAATCTCGTATAAATGCTCGTACACCCTCCTCTTTAAGGTTCTTTCCGTTTTGTCAATATAAAACCCATAACAGCGCTGGCACACTCCCAGGTACACCACCCCTTTGGTATTACAATTAAAATAACCTGGTGAAATGATCTTCCTTTTTCTTGATTTTAAATATAAACCTTTACTGTTCATCATGTAGCAACACTGTTTACATGCATTACAACTAAATACACCTACTTTTGTTTGGGCGTTTTTAATGGTAGATTTTTGATTACTTTCAAAAAGATTTTTAAGGTTCATATTCTTCCTTCTTACAAAGTATGGATTGTTTGGTATCATTTTATTAATGTCCTCATTCATAGATAAAATAGGCCAATATCTGCGTATACTACCTTCCACCTCTGCGCTGTTACTACTGGTGGTATAAATGAAAGCTTTCCCTCTCTCCTCCAAGGTCTTTTGTTTGGCACTCATATTTTGTCTTTCTGTTTCCCCTAACAGTGGAAAGTATTGATCTGCCCTTTTTGCAATAATCTCTAGATGTAACTTGTCAAATAAATGCCCTGGGTAGTTCTTTTCCTGAAATAAAGTTTGAAGAAATTCTATTTCTTTTTGAAACAATACCTCCTCACTACACATACGGGAAGCTCTAATTAATTGGCCTTTTATAATTCCTTTCTTTTGAGATAAAGGGTGATTACTTTCATAATGAAGAAACATATTTGAAAAAGTATTCTTTCTAAAAATACTTGATTGAAAACACTCCAATTGTGTATTTTTTTCTAAATTGACATCCAAATAATGTAAATGATTCACATTTACCGTGTGTGTGAACCTTAGAAAATCAGTTGTGGAATTTATATATTGAATAAAGTTGTCCAAGTCAACTAGATCCCCATTCCACAAAATACAAATATCATCCAAGAACCTTTGATAATGGGTGATATAATTAGTCCAAATAGATGAAAAAATAAATTCTGACTCCCAATAGTGCAGAACTATGTTTGCGTATACTGACGCACATGGTGTACCCATGGCAACCCCTCTTTTCTGCCTAAAGAGCTCTCCATTGAAAAAAATGAAGTTATTGGTAAGAATAACTTCCATAAATTCAACAAGTAAATTTGTAACATTGTTACTAAACCCTGAAGAATGGGTGAGCACATTGTGGAACCATTCCAACTCGATAGCATGTTGGATGCTAGGGAACAGATCCACTATATCTATAGTGGTCATGTATTTTGTTTTGGTAAAATATTCTTTCTTTATATTCCTTAAAAATTCCCAAGAATCTTTACAAAGGAATTTTAATGATGTCACAACATTTTTTACTGTGATGTCAATAAATTTCCCTAATGGTTCAGTGATTCCCTTCGCTCCCGCAACTATCGGTCTAAATTGCAAAGGATGCAAACCTTTGTGAACCTTTGGTATACCAAACATCACTGGTGTCAAAGGTTTTTGAACTAAAAGATAGTTAAATAACTCTTCGTTAATTGCCCCCTGCAAAAGATGGTCCTCCAATAAGTATTTTATTTTTGCATAAGCTATATTACGCTCATTGGTTGAAATCTCATCATATTGTTCTGTGTCATGTAACAATGCATACAACTTAGCTTCATAATCATGTTGGTACATAAGCACAATCCCCCCCCCCCCTTGTCTGTTTTCATCACTCTTATTTCCTTTTTTTCAGGTAATTAATAAGCTCAAATGATTCCTTTGAAAGATTTTTGGGATATGTTGTACCTGTATGTCCATCCAATTTTCTAATGTCAATTTCCACTAACTCTTCAAAGATCTTTAAAGTTGGATGTAGGGGTGGGTTGAATGTGCTGGACCTATGAAATAGATTGTGTGCTCGTTGATTGTCTTTGAAAAAAATATTCAACTGACGAGTAAACAATTTTAAGTCTAGGATTGTTTTAGGAATATTGATAGAATAAGAAGGTACAAAATGAAGTCCCTTGGTGAAAAGATTAAAATATGCAGGGTTCACCTCAACATCAGTATAGTTAAAGATAGAAAAATTATCCTGCTTACAGATCTTACAGGAGCTCAAATTTGGGCTAAGAACATTCTCAGCTATAGTAACAATCCTATTGTGTATATTATCTGTTATCTCCTGAACCTGCCCCACCTCTGGGTATATGGTGTTGTTTCCTTGTTCCCTTGTCTCCCCTGACCAAAATGAAAAACCTGATTGCTGTTAACATTTGCTCTTTGAGCCAATCTTTCACTCCTTCTTGGGGCCTGGGGTGGGTAAATGGTTGTATTTATATTTTCATCATTGTTAAAAATGTTGTTAATAGGTCTATTGTTTGACCATTTATTTCCAACACTAAAAGTATATGCTACCCCATTATTATAATCAGCCAGATCCCTTTCCAATTTTCTTATTTTTCTATTTACTACCCTAATGCAATGGTCATCAACTTCTTTGAATGTACACTCATAGTCTTTCTTAACACTACTAAAGTTACTATCATTAACAATAGTATTATTCAATGTGTTAACTTCTACCAACAGCGTTGCTGCTTTAGCCTCATAGTCCTTAACCATGAGGTTTAACATCTCAAGTCCCATTCTGTTAAATAATTCAGTAAGGTCGTCAAACAGTTCTGATCCAGGTACAGCGTTATTTGGAAATTTGCTGAACCTTAGACCTTTAGGTATCCGTTGGACCCTAATACATTCAGTCAGGTAATATACTTCCATTTGAGCAGCTTTATACTCGTAGAGTTTCTTATTTAAATCAAGCAATGTTTGTTCAGCGTAATTCTTGTTATTTTGAGCCATATGTACAGTACCTTGATTAAAAGAAAAAGATTTGGTCGTCCAGTTGTTGAAGTTAAAATCTTTAAACGAATTCTGGTTCCCTCCAAGCTTCGGGACATGCTGCCTACTGGATTTTTCATGTACCTTCATCCCAGTTGGTCACGTTACGTCTAAGACTTCCAAACGACAAGAAGAGGGATGCCAGCAAGTAGACCTGAACGCTTAATTTTATTAAAAGGCACAAGTACAACCAGCGTTTTCGCCACCATACACAGGAAGCTTCATCAGAGGTACAAAGCAGCGCAAGAATGCGCTTTAAATAGCAACTTTAAATTCAAAGTGATAATGAATCATTATAATTAAATGTGCTACACATAATTACAATTAACCAAATCGTTAAATAACAACTGTCTATACAATGAAGGTTGTGACTGCTCACATATCGGACAATACATTGGCTAGAAACAAGGACTTATTCATTTAAACATTCTTAGGATATTAAAAAATTAAATGAAATAAATTACAGTAAACCGCTAAAAAGCCCCAAATAGGCGGTTTATTCCTATTTATATCCAACAGCTAGAATGGATGGTCATAGGATGTCTAAAAAATTAGACAGTCCCAATAGTGTTAAAAACTACCTGGATTAAACTAAACCTTATGAAAACAGGGCTTAAATCAGGTAATACATATTGACCAGAAGGCAACCATGAAACTTTATAATACATTTCACATAAATTCACCCTTTAAAAATATATTCATTTAGATCTGTTATTTTTAGGAAAGTCACCTATGTAAACTCGTTTCTCCATTATTCCAGTTTACATCCACCTAAACAAAAAAGAGCTATAGTAAAGGGACAGCTTGTGAGAGCTGTCCGTATGTGTAGTGAACTGGAGGATTTTCTACTGGAATGTGAGACTTTAAGGAACTTATTCTCTAACCGGGGTTACCCGCACAGTTTGATTGATGACTTGATAGTTGAAGTAAGACATAAAAGACTTAGGGGCGTTTACAAACCGCTTCTTTTGTCCACTTCACTATCTGTTTGTGAAGAGGAGCCATTCGAGGCAGTAAGTGCGAGTTTGAGCCCTGTTGTTGGTAACTTAGAAAGTACTTCTATTAAGGGGTTCCCATGTAGTTTTATTTCTACATTTAATATGAACTCCTTTGAAATACGAGACATTTTACATAAGAACTGGGCCTTTATTGCTAGTAATGGACCTCTTCTTGAAAAACTTGGTGAGAAACCATTGATGGTTTTAGAAGAGGACGAAACATAAAGGACCTTCTCCAAATTAGTACATTTGGAGTCACCTCTTCTAGAACTAAGGGGTCTTTTTCCTGCGGCTCATGTAACTACTGTATTTACATCAAAACAGGTAGCCTTTTCTCCGTAGAGGGAAACAAGAAATTTAGTATTGGCCACAGAATAAATTGTAACACAAAGTCAGTTATATATATAGCTTACTGTTCATGTTGTCCAGCCTTCTATATCGGTAAGACCGATAGAAGGTTAAAGGACAGGATCTACCAGCATATCTATGCAATTAAAAACAGTAAAAGCGAGAACGCCTTGGCCAAACATATTGACTTGTTCCCTGAACATGCTTTTGTATTTATGGGTATAGATCATATACCTGTGTCTGTTAGAGGGGGTCCTACATCTCTGTTGTTGGAGGTTCGTGAGCTACTCTGGCAGCTTAAGCTGAATGCTTTTTGTGCTCCCGGCTTAAATGAAAGCTGCAACATAGCACCTTATTTGAAATTTAAGTCACATATGAGGTGACGTCACAAGGACCCCCTTCTATTTGTCTCTAATCGATACCTATGACCACATATATATTTTTGTGGTTATTATTCCCAAATAGTTAATATTTAACTTGTAAAATTTACGTTTTTATTAAAATGCTTTTTAGTAAAATGTTTATATATGCATATTTTTAAAGGGTGAATTTATGTGAAATGTATTATAAAGTTTCATGGTTGCCTTCTGGTCAATATGTATTACCTGATTTAAGCCCTGTTTTCATAAGGTTTAGTTTAATCCAGGTAGTTTTTAACACTATTGGGACTGTCTAATTTTTTAGACATCCTATGACCATCCCTTCTAGCTGTTGGATATAAATAGGAATAAACCGCCTATTTGGGGCTTTTTAGCGGTTTACTGTAATTTATTTCATTTAATTTTTTAATATCCTAAGAATGTTTAAATGAATAAGTCCTTGTTTCTAGCCAATGTATTGTCCGATATGTGAGCAGTCACAACCTTCATTGTATAGACAGTTGTTATTTAACGATTTGGTTAAATGTAATTATGTGTAGCACATTTAATTATAATGATTCATTATCACTTTGAATTTAAAGTTGCTATTTAAAGCGCATTCTCGTGCTGCTTTGTACCTCTGATGAAGCTTCCTGTGTATGGTGGCGAAAACGCTGGTTGTACTTGTGCCTTTTAATAAAATTAAGCATTCAGGTCTACTTGCTGGCATCCCTCTTCATGTCGTTTGGAATTTTATGTGTTTCGCTGGTTTGTTTGCTGTCTTAATTTCGGAGTGAAGTTTACTTCTTGTTTCAAAGTACATGGAGAGCCCTGCCACGCTGGTTATGTTTGGGCAGTCTAACTCGGATGCCGTGGATGTTCCTAACCTGCTTTTGCAACTTACGCAAAAGCTTGAAACACTTAACAACCGTTTTCAAGCCTTTGAGGACTTATACATAGTGCACGGTGGTGGTAATACAGAAGGTTCTTTAAACCGTGTCACACCTAGTAGAACAGTGACTGATTCTCAAGGATCTATACCGGCAGGACAGCCGGTGAGAGCGCCAGCTTCTGGGAACTGTTTAGTTCTTAATGAGACTTCAAGCACGCAATCTAAAGCTGTTACTGGCCATGTGGGGAATGAAAACGCACTTATTGGCGAAGGGACAATATCCGAATGGATAAACAACACAGGTGACTTTTTCATCTTTAATAAAATGAACATTGATTCCTCGTCGGTGCAGAGTTCTGGCCTAGCTGCCGTGTCGGCAACCTCGCTATCAGATAAATTGAAGTTGCTTGATTCTAAAACTTTAAAATTGCGTAAACTACAATTGGAAGTGGTGTATTTCAAACAATGTTTAACTGATGGCATTATCCCTAAGGGGTTGAGATCTAGTTTTACTCCTTCTAATCTCATTAATAGTAATGCCTTTTTTACTGATTTAAAAACCTTGTTTCAAGTGCAGGGGATTCAGCTTTTGGAACTTCTAGTCAAACACTACTCTGATATGATTGTATGTTTGTCTGAGGAAATGTGTTTGTTGGACAGTGAAATTAAAACTGATAGAGCTTTTGCACAACTTAGGTTTGACCATTCACGTATTCTTTCTAGCATAGATACTTATATGGTCAAGCTTAAGGTTAACAAATCCAAGAAACTATATAGGGATAGGCTTGCCTATTCTAAAGATAGGGCGTTTCCTAATTTATGCTGCAAAGATAATTATGGCAAGGTTGATACACTTGAACCGTCTGATGTTGAAAACATAGATGACGTAGACATTAGGGAAGGTGACTCCAACAATATGCGGAGTGAACAACCCCTTCGCAGAAGTAATAGAAATCTAAATAGAGGGCAAAATAGTGGTGCTAAGAATGATCCTCCAGTTTCCGGTTCCTTTAATGAAACCAACGTTAATAACAACAATGAGAATAACAATTTTTTAGGGAACAGGAACAAACAAAGACAACGCAGGGGGAACAAGAATTGGAATTAGGTGACAGTGATAACCTTGTTCCAGCTGTAGCTACACCAGAAATTATTCTAAACAAGAAGGGGGACTTTACGATTTATAATTTTTCATCTTTAAGTTTAGAACCTGAATTGGTAGAACTGTTAGCTTTGGGCAATACGTTTGTCCCGTCTAAAAAATGTGATGTAGCCAGGGTCTTGTTGGATCTCAAGTGTTATGTGAGGAAATTGAACCTAAAACTTCTATTCAATGACACTGAAAGATCCCCTGAATCTAAATTAAAACTTTTAAGTGTCTTTAATCCGCCACTACATGTTACACTAAAAATGTTTGAACATGTTTGTGAACTGGATATTAGACACATGGCTAACTCACGTAGAGACAACTCCAGCCAGTTTAATATTTCTAAAGAGCAACTTTTAGCTCTAAATTCTTTGCGCTTTGCAGGTGTAAGAATTATTAAACCGGACAAGGGGGGAGGGTTGGCAATCTTTGAGAAAAAAGATTATGTTGAACGCATGTTGAAGGTGTTGGACTCTGATTCTTACCATAAGTCTTCCACTAATGAGATGAACACTTGTTCAAAAAGAACTAGAGGTTATTTTAGAGACCTGTTTATTAGTGGAAGAATTGATGAGGACACCTTCAAATATATTGACATCTTGTATGCTAGAACACCAGTGATGTTTGGGATTCCCAAGGTTCATAAAAACCTTGTGGACCCACCAATGAGAGCCCTTATTGACGGTAGGGCATCAACTACCTACCCTTGTTCCAAATATGTGGACTCACTACTTAGGAAATATGTTGAGCTGTTGCCTAGCATATGCAAAGACTCGTGGTCCTTCCTATCCGAAATAAACAACTTAACAGAAGTTGAGGGGACTAATTTCTTGACCATAGATGTGGTGGATTTATACACATCCATACCACATCTAGAAGCCCTTGAGTGGATTGAACTTCTCCTGTTAGAATTAGGGGCGTCGTCAAGCGAGATTAACAACATCACGGAACTACTTGACATCATTCTCACCTCCAATTTTTTCATCTTTGAAAATGATGTTTATATACAGAAACAAGGTGTGGCCATGGGCTCCCCTTGTGGAGCAGCCATAGCAAATTTATTTATGGCATATTGGGAGAGGAAGTTTGTATTTACCAACCCAGAGTGGAGTAACAAAATTACATTCTACACCCGCTTTCTGGATGACATTTTTATCCTTTTCAAAGGGGACTCCAGGGAAGCAGACCAATTTGCCAACTATTTGAATAGTACAACTTCCTTTCTAAGGTTTACACACCTTTTTGATACAGAAGTCATGAACTATTTGGATGTTAAGTTGTTTAGGGGTAGCCAACCTTGTTCATTTAGATCTGTTATTTTTAGGAAAGTCACCTATGTAAACTCGTTTCTCCATTATTCCAGTTTACATCCTCCTAAACAAAAAAGAGCTATAGTAAAGGGACAGCTTGTGAGAGCTGTCCGTATGTGTAGTGAACTGGAGGATTTTCTACTGGAATGTGAGACTTTAAGGAACTTATTCTCTAACCGGGTTACCCGCAGTTTGATTGATGACTTGATAGTTGAAGTAAGACATAAAAGACTTAGGGGCGTTTACAAACCGCTTCTTTTGTCCACTTCACTATCTGTTTGTGAAGAGGAGCCATTCGAGGCAGTAAGTGCGAGTTTGAGCCCTGTTGTTGGTAACTTAGAAAGTACTTCTATTAAGGGGTTCCCATGTAGTTTTATTTCTACATTTAATATGAACTCCTTTGAAATACGAGACATTTTACATAAGAACTGGGCCTTTATTGCTAGTAATGGACCTCTTCTTGAAAAACTTGGTGAGAAACCATTGATGGTTTTTAGAAGAGGACGAAACATAAAGGACCTTCTCCAAATTAGTACATTTGGAGTCACCTCTTCTAGAACTAAGGGGTCTTTTTCCTGCGGCTCATGTAACTACTGTATTTACATCAAAACAGGTAGCCTTTTCTCCGTAGAGGGAAACAAGAAATTTAGTATTGGCCACAGAATAAATTGTAACACAAAGTCAGTTATATATATAGCTTACTGTTCATGTTGTCCAGCCTTCTATATCGGTAAGACCGATAGAAGGTTAAAGGACAGGATCTACCAGGATATCTATGCAATTAAAAACAGTAAAAGCGAGAACGCCTTGGCCAAACATATTGACTTGTTCCCTGAACATGCTTTTGTATTTATGGGTATAGATCATATACCTGTGTCTGTTAGAGGGGGTCCTACATCTCTGTTGTTGGAGGTTCGTGAGCTACTCTGGCAGCTTAAGCTGAATGCTTTTTGTGCTCCCGGCTTAAATGAAAGCTGCAACATAGCACCTTATTTGAAATTTAAGTCACATATGAGGTGACGTCACAAGGACCCCCTTCTATTTGTCTCTAATTGATACCTATGACCACATATATATATTTTTGTGGTTATTATTCCCAAATAGTTAATATTTAACTTGTAAAATTTACGTTTTTATTAAAATGCTTTTTAGTAAAATGTTTATATATGCATATTTTTAAAGGGTGAATTTATGTGAAATGTATTATAAAGTTTCATGGTTGCCTTCTGGTCAATATGTATTACCTGATTTAAGCCCTGTTTTCATAAGGTTTAGTTTAATCCAGGTAGTTTTTAACACTATTGGGACTGTCTAATTTTTTAGACATCCTATGACCATCCCTTCTAGCTGTTGGATATAAATAGGAATAAACCGCCTATTTGGGGCTTTTTAGCGGTTTACTGTAATTTATTTCATTTAATTTTTTAATATCCTAAGAATGTTTAAATGAATAAGTCCTTGTTTCTAGCCAATGTATTGTCCAATATGTGAGCAGTCACAACCTTCATTGTATAGACAGTTGTTATTTAACGATTTGGTTAAATGTAATTATGTGTAGCACATTTAATTATAATGATTCATTATCACTTTGAATTTAAAGTTGCTATTTAAAGCGCATTCTCGCGCTGCTTTGTACATCTGATGAAGCTTCCTGTGTATGGTGGCGAAAACGCTGGTTGTACTTGTGCCTTTTAATAAAATTAAGCGTTCAGGTCTACTTGCTGGCATCTCTCTTCTTGTCGTTTGGAATTTTATGTGTTTCGCTGGTTTGTTTGCTGTCTTAATTTCGGAGTGACGTCTAAGACTTCCGGTGGGGTGCTCGTTTTTCTCCTCGCACCTATTCCGATGTCTTTAATCATTTGTTCCTGGTTTGCTGGTATACCGCTCATGCCTTCACCATCAGCCTGCGTTAACAGCCCTGTTAACTGTGATAAGAGGCACATCACTTGCTTAAACTCACCTCTGGTAACTGGGGCGTCATCCGATTGTTGTTCATTGTTTCCCAAAATAATTGGAGTGTCACCAAAATCTGTGTTCCCCATACTTTCAGCCATGAAACAGCAGTAATATGAACACAAAAAATCGAAAAAGAAAACGTTACCACCAAGTAACAACAAACGTCTCACGGCAAAAAGTCCTCAGGAATTCAGGATAATATATTTAATTTCCAGTGCTGATAATTTAAAATACAAACAAGTAAAAACACAATGCCAGAATGTGGTTCAATCAATCCAATCAAGCGCTTTCACCCAGGCTCTCCCAGGCTTTGTCAAGATACAAAAACCATTTCAAATTTGCTTTATATACTACTTGTGCACTTCAATAAATCAATTAACTTAACAATTACGTAGTTAAAACATCTTTCCAACAATCTTTCTTCTTTCACTGTATGTTGTGTTATAACCTATATATATGTTATAAAATGTGTATGTAAAATATATATTTAAAAATTTTTTGCTACTTTAATTTTAATTTTGCAACCATATGTAAAAGAATACGGGTACACCATGTGCGTCAGCATACGCAAACATAGTTCTGCACTATTGGGAGTCAGAATTTATTTTTTCATCTATTTGGACTAATTATATCACCCATTATCAAAGGTTCTTGGATGATATTTGTATTTTGTGGAATGGGGATCTAGTTGACTTGGACAACTTTATTCAATATATAAATTCCACAACTGATTTTCTAAGGTTCACACACACGGTAAATGTGAATCATTTACATTATTTGGATGTCAATTTAGAAAAAAATACACAATTGGAGTGTTTTCAATCAAGTATTTTTAGAAAGAATACTTTTTCAAATATGTTTCTTCATTATGAAAGTAATCACCCTTTATCTCAAAAGAAAGGAATTATAAAAGGCCAATTAATTAGAGCTTCCCGTATGTGTAGTGAGGAGGTATTGTTTCAAAAAGAAATAGAATTTCTTCAAACTTTATTTCAGGAAAAGAACTACCCAGGGCATTTATTTGACAAGTTACATCTAGAGATTATTGCAAAAAGGGCAGATCAATACTTTCCACTGTTAGGGGAAACAGAAAGACAAAATATGAGTGCCAAACAAAAGACCTTGGAGGAGAGAGGGAAAGCTTTCATTTATACCACCAGTAGTAACAGCGCAGAGGTGGAAGGTAGTATACGCAGATATTGGCCTATTTTATCTATGAATGAGGGCATTAATAAAATGATACCAAACAATCCATACTTTGTAAGAAGGAAGAATATGAACCTTAAAAATCTTTTTGAAAGTAATCAAAAATCTACCATTAAAAACGCCCAAACAAAAGTAGGTACATTTAGTTGTAATGCATGTAAACAGTGTTGCTACATGATGAACAGTAAAGGTTTATATTTAAAATCAAGAAAAAGGAAGATCATTTCACCAGGTTATTTTAATTGTAATACCAAAGGGGTGGTGTACCTGGGAGTGTGTCAGCGCTGTTATGGGTTTTATATTGGCAAAACGGAAAGAACCTTAAAGAGGAGGGTGTACGAGCACGTATACGAGATTAGTAAGAAAAAAGAAACTAATGCATCCTTCAAGCATTCATTGGTGTGTGAACAAATGACTTTAAAATTTATGGTGTTAGAGCGAGTTGACCACAACTCTAGGGGAGGAGATTGGGAGACGTCCCTAGAATATAGGGAGCTCCTATGGCAACTAAACCTCAATGCATGTAAGCCACCAGGATTAAATGAAGCTATTAGTATTAGTAGCGTGCTCAGATTGAGAAGAGCCAAACTGTAAAGTCCTGTTGGTGAAAGAGGTTATTTAAAAAACTTATTTAAAAAACTTTTTTATTCAGGGGTGTTTCTGGGCATTAAATAATCATGTAGAGAGAGTGAATTTAAAGACATGTCATATAAATGTTTTTAATATGTTTTTTACCAACATATGTTTAATTAGGTATAAAATATTGGTTTTTGAAGTATATTATTTATTGTTATAGTTTTTAGGGCATGTAATAATAGTGCTTATATAATTATTACTACATATTCTTTTACATATGGTTGCAAAATTAAAATTAAAGTAGCAAAAAATTTTTAAATATATATTTTACATACACATTTTATAACATATATATAGGTTATAACACAACATACAGTGAAAGAAGAAAGATTGTCGTAATTGTTAAGTTAATTGATTTATTGAAGTGCACAAGTAGTATATAAAGCAAATTTGAAATGGTTTTGTATCTTGACAAAGCCTGGGAGAGCCTGAGTGAAAGCGCTTGATTGGATTGATTGAACCACATTCTGGCATTGTGTTTTTACTTGTTTGTATTTTAAATTATCAGCACTGGACATTAAATATATTATCCTGAATTCCTAAGGACTTTTTGCCGTGATACGTTTGTTGTTACCTGGTGGTAACGTTTTCTTTTTCGATTTTTTGTGTACAAATTTAGTTTAAACTTCACCCCTTCCCCCTCCTGTGTTTGCAGATTCATGTTAGAATTTGCAACCTCCCCCCAATCTCCCAAGAACAAGTCCACATAGTGCTGTCCAGGTCCACCGATATACTCCTCCTCAGGGCCAGTAATCAAGGAGCCTTGATCCTCACCAATGACACCGGTGAGGGGCATTCACTTTGAACAAAAAAATATACACACAGGATTTCCAGATGCATCTCTCTGCACCAAGCACAATTTCCCTTAAGAGCACACAAGGAGCATCCTCCTGTGCTGGGTCCTGTGTTTCCCTGTCTCTCACCAGGCCCCAAATAAGACTCCACACTGACCATAGCTGTAGAGTTGAGTACTCAGTCGAGTGGTCCAAGTCAAGTCCTCCACCACTCTCTCAGTGAAACCAGTGCTCTGTATCTCTTCTCCTAGTAGCTGATGCACCCACTCTTTGAGATTTGATTTTTACACATGCACACACACACACACACACACACACACACACACACACACACACACACACACACCTGGGAAATGCTGGCACAGATTTACCAGATATGCCCCCTCTGCCCAGACTATAAGGTAGATACTGCTATCAGAACACTCCAAAGCCAGCTACTCTAAGGATCTTACAAGGGTACCCAATTATACTAAAATTAATACTAATACAAATGGTAGTGTTTGACCAATCCAACAAAGCTTTCAGGAGAGGCCACAGTGTCACCAAATAAATATAAGTACTCTCAAAGGTCAAAATATTCTCTAAAAGACTAGCAACAATGAAAAGTTAAATATATTTAATAATAAATAATAAAATAACATGAAAATACTAAATATCTGTTTACAATAAACACTAGAGTTTCAATCACAAGAAATATTAAAAACAATACAGATGGAAAAGTTTACACAGATACAGAAAAACAATACTTAACTAATCTCACTATATTTTCCTGACTGACTAAAGAATTGCTGTTCCCTAGTTCACTTACTAGAGCAAGGCAAGATAAAGTGGGTGAGCGATCCTCCTTTTTCAGGTTTCAAAAACAGACTGGCCTGACATTTCTGTCTCATTTAGTATTAAAACATCATTTCAGTGCTAGATTGCAGAATGGCATCACATACATCTGGTCATCTGACTCTGGTTCTTACACTACCCCCTTTACTAGAAACTGAATCAGAATCTAGCACCTATGTGCCTGTGCCATAATGCACACACAAATAGCTTTGCTAAGATGTTTTACAGCATCTGCAATTACAAAATCATCCACCCTTCCAGGGTAGCAATTAGTTCACCCCTAAGGTTAATATGGTAGGATTCCTAGTCCTGGTTTTCACAGACATTCTGTCTCTGGCTACAATTAGAACTGTAAGATAAAATCTTTATGGCCTAAACCAGGTAATT
Organism: Protopterus annectens; assembly: GCF_019279795.1. Taxonomy (NCBI): domain Eukaryota; kingdom Metazoa; phylum Chordata; order Ceratodontiformes; family Protopteridae; genus Protopterus; species Protopterus annectens. The sequence goes on along the minus strand of NC_056746.1, from coordinate 846,165,401 downwards.
TCATTTCATACTATTTTTAAAAGTTGGCTGGACTGAGATTAACCTCTGCTCTTCCAGTATCCTCTATTACAATATAATATATTCAGTTCAACAGGTACAATACAGTCTGACATAGAGGTGCATTTCTTTTCTGTCCAGCAGGACCCACCGGTGGTACGTTTTTAACACAAGCAGCTTTACAAATACATTTTCAATACAAGCATCCTGTAGAAGTTAGTTTGATATACAAATGACATATAGTTCTTTACAAAACTCCAGTTAGCTATGCTGGCATATGTTACACATGCACTGCCCTACTCTCTGTGCAGAGCTGGAACCACCTCACATCATCACAGCCACACACACTACTTCTCTGGCACCAGATAACATAAATGTTTGCCTGCCAATTAGCCTGAAACATGACCTGTCAGACTCCCCTACAAAAGTTATTCAGTATCATAATCATCATTATCATCATCAATATCAACAACAACCCCCATTTTCCCATTTTCTACATTAGGTCTGGGTGCTGTGTCAACTGTCGCCATCTCTCTTGATTCAATACCACATTCTCGCCTTATTTGACATTCATGTCTAGTTGGCGCAGGTCTTCTCTCACACAATCCATCCACCTCTTTGCTGGACGCCCTCATCGCCTCTTGCTTTCTTCCTGTCTGTTCAAAATCTTCTTCACCAGATTGTCTTCTGCTTTTCTGCACATGTCCCCAAACCACAGTAATATATTCTCTTTGACCATTTCTGCAATAGGAGCTACTTTGGCTTCTGCTCTTATGTCCTCATTTCATTTGTCCCACAGTATGCATCTTACAACACATCTAAGGCACTTCATTTCTATCACATTGAGCTTCCTCAACTGCTCTGCCTTTACTGCCCAGGTTTTTGTACCATACAGTAGTACTGGTCACACCACTGTTTTTTACACCTTAATTTTTAGCTTCTTTGGTATATATATATATATATATATATATATATATATATATATATATATATATATATATATATATATATATATATATATTATATATATATATATAGAGAGAGAGAGAAAGAGATACATATGGATCTATACAATTAAACATATCAACTCTGACACTAGACTAGAGAGAGGAAAGGGCCAGTTTCCCTGACCCCCCCCCCATACTGCACTCTCAGATAAATGATTTCCCATTCACTTCCATATGTCAATGTTCTGTGCTCTGTTTTGGTGTTTTAACAAACTAAGATGTGATGCCCTTCCACTGGATTAGTAATCAAGGAGTCACAATCCTCACCACTGACACCAGTGGGGGTCGTGCATTGGGAGGATGACAAGTACACACACAGTAAAGTGCAATTTCCCTTAAGAGCACACAGAAACTACAGTCAGCCCAGGCTGGTTTCTCCCTCTTTCTCCATATCCCAATAAGATTCCCCACTGGCACAGCTATAGAGTTGATATCTCAGCTGAGTGGCCAAGCCAAGACCTCCAGCACCCTCTCTGTCCAATCAATGCTTCATGTCCCTGCCCAAGTAGGTGACACACACACACTCTTTGAGGTTTGATTTAAACACATGCACGCGCGCACATACACACACACACACACACACACACACACACACACACACACACACACACACACTCAAAATATTCCCTTTTCTCCAAGGTATGGTGTTCTCAACGTTGGTATATATAAGCCTGCTGGGTATGGTGGGGTGTAGGAGGGGGAAACCCCTCATCACCCTCAAAAATAAGTTTAAGGAAAAGTGCAGTTTTCAAGACTCACTCTTCTCTGGGTTTTCACTCTGTTCTCAGCTTTTCAGCACACAGCATTTCATGTGCAGGCATTTCACTAGGCAGCCCACGATAATATCACAAAACTATTACTGACTATACAATACCACCACCAAACTACTACTGACAACACAATACCACCCCTAAACTATTTCTGACTACACAATACCACTACCAAACAATTACTAGCTACACAACACCACCAAACTATTATTCAGTTAACAAAAGCACCACCAAATTACTCACTAAATAATACCACCACCAAACTTCTACTAACTAACCAATACCACCACCAAACCATTACTATGTAAACACCAAACTATTACTGATTACTCAGTTCCACCAATAAACCATCACTGACTACACAATACCACCACTAAACTATTACTGACTACACAATACCTCTAACAACCCATTATTCACTATGCAATGCCACCATCAAGCCATTACTAACTACCCAATACCATCAAACTCTTAGTGACTACACAGTACACAACCAAAACATTATTGATTACTCAATACCACCCTCAAACTAAAATTCACTAAACAATACCACCATCAAACTATTACTGGCTGCACAATACCACCACCAAACCATTCCTGACTACACAATATCACCACCAAACCATCACAGACTACTTAATACCACCACCAAACTAAAACTCATTAAACAATACCACCAGCAAACTACTATGACTATGCAATACCACCACCAAACCATTAATGACTACACATTCCACCACCAAATTATTACTGACTAGGCAACACTAACACAATGCCATTACTGACTATGCAATACCACCACCAAGCCATTACTGACTACACAGTGCCACCACAAAACTATTGCTAACTGCACAATACCATTAACAAACCATTACTGACTCCACAATACCACCACGAAACTATTATTGACTATGCAATACCCCACCAAGCCATTAATGACTAAACAGTATCTCCACCAAACTGTTACTGACTACAGATTGTAACTACCAAACCATTACTGACTACTCAATACCACCACCAAACTATTACTCACTAAAAAATGCCACCACCACACTTACTGACTGCATAATACATCCAACAAGCCATTAATGACTGAAATACCACCACCAAACTATTACTGACTAAGCAATACCACCACCAAACCATTACTGACTACACAATGTCACCACAAAACTATTGTAACTGACTAAGCAACACCACCACCAAACTATTACTGAATTTCAGTACCCCCACCAAACTATTAATGCCATTACTGACCTTACAATACCACTACCAGCCCATTACTGACTACTCAATACCACCACCAAACTATTATTCACTAAACAATACCAACACCAAACTATTACCGACTACACAATATCACCACCAATCCATTACTGACTATGACGTACCACACTAAACTCTAATGGACTGTGCAATACCACCACCAACAATTACTGACTATGCAACACCACTTCCAAACTATTACTGACTACACAATACCATCACTAAAGCATTACTGACTACTCAATGCCACTACTAAACCAGTGCTGACTTTACAATGCTCCCACCAAACTATTAATGACTAGACAATACCACCACTACCAAACAATTACTAGCTACACAATACCATCAAACTATTATTCAATAAAAATTAATGCCACAAACAATTACTCACTAAATAATACCACCACCAAACTATTACTGACTAAGTAATACCACCAGCAAACCATTACTGACTATGCAACACCCCAACCAAACTATTACTGACTACAAAATACCACTACCAAACTATGACTGACTACACCATACCACCAGCAAACTATTACTGACTACACAATACCACTACTAAACCATTACTGACTACAGAATACCACCACCTAACTATTAATGACTACACAATATCCCAACCAAACTATTACTGACTACACAATCCCCAGGATTTAATAAAATCTGTGTAGGCTCCATATGAAGCCTACATGGAATGTATCCATATACCCACCACCATTCCCCCTCAGCAGCTCACCATGCATATTAATGATGGCACGCTGCTAAGGGAGAGCCAAGGAACATGGATATTGAATCACTGTACGGAGGGGTGTAGTGGCTACCTGTGGCTGCACATGAGTGTGAGTCACCCTGTAATGATCACTGCCATTGTTGTAATGTTGTGAAGTGTGTCAAATATATAATATGTCATTTTTATGCAGTTTTAATTTTTTTTTTATTTTAATTGCATGTTTTTGCGGCACAGTGCGGAGTGCAACATTGCCAAGCTGTGCTCTTATATAGACAGCTGACACCTGCCAGATATCTATATATATGTATTTTCAATTGCTGTTTGCATGATGTGGCACAGAGCACAGCAAATTAGAAACCAGATTTAATTAATTGCTTATTTATAGGTGTGTTTAACCATGTTTGTATTGAGTGGTACAGTGCTCAGCAATGATAACAGGTAGCCTAGTAGTATATGTGAAGGTATACTAATTTTTATAACATCCAACTAGCTACATGGGTAGAGTTATAGTTTTATGTGTGGTAGGTCCTGGGTCTGAATGCATAGACCACACAGTCAGAGTGTCAAACAGTCACAGCCCTTAAGGCCAAACAAAATGCCAGACACACTTGTCATTGGTGATTCCATAGTCAGACACACTGATGTCCCGCTCACCAGACTGAGTAAAGAGAAGGTCACAGTAAGCTGCCTGTCGGGCGCTAGAATCTGCCACATAACGCAAGCACTCAGGTCTCTCAACAGCAGGTACAAGTACGACTCAGTCATTGTCCACGCTGGTGTCAACGACCTGAGACGTACCTCCTTGGACTACATGAAAAGGGACATCAAGGAGCTCTCTGATTATGTAGCCCAGGCAGGTATGACCCTGACCTTGAGCAGTATCCTACCTTCACCTAGAATGATGCCACAATACAGTGATAAGATGATCAGCTTTAATAATTGGCTTAAATTCTGGTGTCATTCAAAGGGGATCAATGTCTGTCTGCCTGGGATGACATGCTGGACAAGCCACGCTGCTTATAAGGGCGGCTTGCACCTGTCACCCTGGGCTTCGGATATTGGCAAAGGCTCTTGCCACCCCATAGTGCCTTTTTAGGCAAGGCTCAAATTCTAAAACTACCACCCTAGAACACCAAAAGGAAAAAACTAAGGGTAATGCTGCTCAATGCCAGAAGTCTCAATCTCAAGATGCACACACTCGAGGCCCTTCTCAATATGGAGAACATCGATGTCTGTGCTGTGACAGAAACCTGGTTCAAGGCTCCTGAGAGCACCCCAGCACTAACAGGTTTCACCTCATATCATGCGTTCGGCCCCAAAATCCGGACAACACCAAGAAAGGAGGGGTGTCCATATTCATAAAGGACACCCACACCTCAAGGTTGGTGGCAACGCACGATGCATCGGAGACCATCCAGGTGCAATTAACCATAGGCAAGACTGCTCTGCAATTTGTAGCATGTTACAGGCCACCCTCTCAAACTCAGGAACCTCACATGGCCTTCCTGAAAACATTGTTGGGGATAAATGTATCTCCAAACACCATCATACTAGGTGACTTCAACTACCCTAATATAGACTGGGAACACTACTCAAGCCCGAAGACTCTAACCCAAAGATTCCTGGAGTTCATAAACTCAAATGCCATGGAACAACTAGTCACCATCCCCACAAGAGGAGAAAACATACTTGATCTCATCATCACGAACATGGGATCAAAATGTTCAACACCGGAAGTATACCCCTCACTGGTGAGATCAGATCATAAACTAATCTCGCTGGAGGTCCTCATCCCGCCCCCACCTGAAACAAAAAAGACCACAGTGAAAAACTTCTCAAAAGCCGATTTCACACTTCTAAAAACTAGTGTGGTCTCCTTTAAGGCCCCTGAGCCAGTGGTAAACATTACTCAAACCGCTGAATCACTTACAAATGCCTTCTACCAGCACCTACAGGACTGCATGGATCAGGCAATCCCAAACAAAACTAAGACTCTCTGTACCAAAGGCAAGCGTCCAGTCTGGTGGACCCCAGCCATAAACAAGCTCTACAACAAAAGGAGGAAGCTACTACAAGATAGAGCAAAATCCTTGAAAGGTAAGACACCTTTGATCATTATAAGTAAAAAACTAAGAGCTCTCATAAAATCATCCAAGGCAAATTTTGAGAGAAAAATCGCCAAGGACTCTAAAGAGAATCATAAGGCCTTCTTTAGCTATGTTAGAAACTTAGGAGGAAACTCGCAGATATGCTCAGAATTAGTTCAAAATGATGTGAAAATTACTGAACCTACACACATTGCCAACATACTGGCTGACAGGTTCAGTGCAAACTTCTCCCCTCCCCAAAGGAGAGATATCTATTCCAGAGGATTGTAGCCCCCAAACATCTCCAACGCCCAGGTGAGAACTGCCCTCACTAAGGCAAAAAACACAGCATCCATGGGACCGGATGGTGTCCCCAGCTGTGTGCTTCATGAACTCAATGAGGAATTAAACCCACAGTTAGGACAGCTGTTTAATCTTAGCCTCACCTCAGGATCGTACCCAAGGAGTGGCGCAGCGACTGTGGTCCCACTTCATAAGGCGGTGCCTCCACAGACCCTGGAAATTACCGCCCCATTAGCTTGACAAGCCTTATCTGCAAAGCCATGGAGAGGATCATAATGGAACTCATAAATAAAGACATAGGGAACTTGCAGACTTTGGATCCAACCCAGTTTGGCTTTGTCAAAGGCAGATCCTGCCTCTTAAACTTGGTTGACTTTTTGAGACAGTCACCAAGGCCATTGATGAGGAAAGGCAGTCCATACAGCCTACCTCGACCTGGCAAAGGCCTTCGACACAATACCCCACTCAGGTATCATCGAAAAACTCATCAGCTTGAATGTAAACCCATACATCACAAGATGGGTTGCAAACTGGCTAAGTGACAGAACCCACAGGGTCAGAGTTGCTGGAGCCATGTCAGACTCAAAGCCTGTCACAAGTGGTGTCCCACAGGGCTCAGTCCTGGGTCCACTCTTGTTTGGCATCTACTTTTCTGAAGTACAAGCAAACACAGGAGGGTTATGGCTGACAAAGTTTGCAGATGACTGCAAACTAGGCCATAGTCGAAAACACATCTGACACAGATATCCTCCAGAAGGGCCTCACAGAAACGGATAACTGGTGCCAGAGCCATGGCCTGAAGTTAAACGCCAAAAATTGCATAGTCATACCCTTCGGGAAAAACAAGGTTACCCCTAGCTACCATATAGGTGGCAATCCACTGAGCACAGAAAAAGTCATCAGAGATCTGGGGACCCAGGTTGACAGTAGCCTTTCGTTTGACACTCATGTTGCTAAAGTAGTTAGGAAAACCTTCTATATCACCCACCTGATCATGAAGGGATTCACATCTAGATCAAGGGAGGTCATCGTGCCCCTGTACTCATCACTCATTAGACCTATGATTGAGTACAATGCTCCGTTCAGAATGTATCTGACCAGACACCTGCTGCAGCTTGAAAGGCCCCAAAAGTTCCTCACCAAAAGGATAAAGGGTCTCAAAAATATGTCTTATGCTGCCCGACTGAAAGAACTCCAGCTCTATTCAGTCTCATACCGCTTGCTCAGAGGTGACCTGTGCCTGACATATAAGGCCATGTCAAACCCAGATTTGATGAATATGCTTCACCTCAAAAATCTAGATCCCTCAGAACCACAAGGCGGGAGACTTAAACCTTGACACGGTTATAAATAGAACGTGCTGGAGGACAGATTCATCACCCAGAGACTCCCTATGCTGTGGAACAAAATCCCAGTACATGTGAGGCAGAGCACCTCTCTGGCCTTGTTCAAGAGGAATCTTGACCAATGGATGGGAGATTGCAGATATACCCCAGGGATTACTTCAGTGTCACTGCTTGACAGAGGCACAGCAAAATGATAGGCATAGTTTTTATTCAAACTAAAGGGGTGGCGAAAGCCACATAACTATGGGCTAGGCTTATAAATGCCCTTGGGCAGATAGCCTAGTATGAACCTATGAACCTATGAACCTATGAACCTATAACAGGCAGAATATGTCTGTAAATGAATGTACTATTTTTCTGTGATCTCGTTAAACTATTGTGAATTTTGGCACTGCTGTGCTTTGCTAAGCAGTGCTCCTTCATGCTAAGCAGTGCATAAACATGCTAACAGCTACCAATAGTTGCACAGTGCTAAGCCTCGCTAAAAGCATGGTTCTGTGAGTTTACATGCTGCTTGGCTTTGTTTAGCTGGTTTGCGTGCTCAATGACATGTAAGGGCGGGAAAACAGCCTCTATTAAGCAAAATAGGCAGGAATTCTGCATCATTCATTGGAGTTCAATCAACTGTTGGTATGCCTGGTGGAGTTGGTGAAAGTGTGCACTTTCAGGCACAGAGGTGGGTTATTCAGGAATTCAGAGTCATGGCTGGGCTGCTTGTTAAAAACCATGAACCCCGGCTGATGCAGGGCAGATTCCAGGGCTCAGAGTGTAAGGCGGAGGCCTGAGACCATTTGGCCACAGAACTCACCAGTGTTACTGGTATCCACCACACAGGTGAGCAGTGTCATCACCATTATGATGACCTGAAAAGGAGAAAGAGGGGAACCTTGGGCACCTAGGTCCAAGAGGCAAGGGCAGGGAATGCCCCACAAATATGTAAGTAATTTTACCTCTGTTTTACCAATATGCAAGCTGAATGTCTGCAAAACTGGATAATGGTGTGCTTCTCTCCCAAGAGCTGCAGCTGAAAAGGCTCACAATGTCGAGTCCCATGCTGGGCACCTGACCAGGTTGTGCCATAAGCATGGTAAGTATGTATTTAATATGCTAACTGTAGTGCAATAAGCAAGAAAAAGTAAAGCATTTACTGCAATAAAGTATCAACAAGAAAACTGTAGTGCAATAAATGGTCAAGTAGAACTGTAATGCAATAAATGGGCAATTAGAGCTGTAGTGCAATACATTAAAAATAACAACTGTATTGCAATAAACTATAAACAATACCAATAACAGTAAGCAAAATTGTGTTCAGCAGGATTAACCATTGCAGTACAGCTGTATGCATTCACTGTCACACTGTAATAGCTGTATCTATAGAATGCAAAACTAATGGCCTGCAAACTGTATTGCTTAACTCATAGTACTGTCTAAGGCTGTCTCCAGGCCAATATCAGTCACATAATGCTCTCTGTTCCTTCTGCTTCAGGTAATAAAGGTAGCTCACTCTATGGGCAGATATTGTGTGTGTACTTCTCGGATATTTCAAAGCAATAACAAAACAAAATGTTCACCAGCATTGTTGATATTGAAATAAAGCTGTTTTAATATATGCAGTATGGTTGTATTCCATGCATGTGTGTTCTACTGACAGTACAGTCAATTATAACACTGTAATAGTTCTAGCATGCAAAAAGAATGTCCTGCAACTTGTATTGGTCAACTCATAGTATGGTTCAAGGATATTTCCAGCCCACCATCAGTCACATAATGCTCACATTTTCTCACTCCCCAAGAATGAAAGGTATATGATTGAGATAGCCCATGTTATGCGCAGATATTGTGTTTAGATTTCACAGAGTTTTAACATCAGTAAGAATAACGTGTTCACCAGCATTGCTGATTCATTAAATCTGTGTACTTACAGTATGGCTATATTCCTGGCATGACTGTACTAAGTTGCTGCAGTCAATTATTACATTATTTGTAGATGTCTCCTGCAGTCAGAGCTATTGGCTTATATTCCCATGCCTGGCAACTAAGGCATGATGGCTGTCTTGTTTATGAATTGTACACAGACATGCCTCTCAAGTGTCATGATTTCACGTACTGTAATTCATATTGTATAATCTGTTTGTCACAGGATTACCACAGAAGTGATTTCCTGGAATGCAAAGTATTACCAAATCTGCTTACAGAGTACCTTGGTAGTTATATAAGTCCACATGATGTGCAAGTGTTCTGTCTAGTTGTATACCTGCATTTGTTATTGCTTGGCCTATACAGTCCCATGAAACAGATTGAGAGGTATGTATGTGCTACATCACTTATAGGAGACTTGTAGTCACTGTACACAAAACTGAAAATACACATCTGTAGAGTTAATATTACCACTGTTTTCAAAGATATAATCTGCAATGTCACTAATGGACTGTTTTTCTGTCTCTCCCCACCCCTTATATGAATGTATTTACTATTGTTATGTATTATTGTGGATTACTATTAACATATATTGTTAAAATAACTATATTTTGGGAAATATGTTTTATTATTGTTATGTGTTATTATGCATTCATATTAACATATCTTGTTAAATTAACCATGTGGTTGTCCCTATGCCTTAACTGTTACTGGCATGCTGTTAACATACTGACTGTTCTGTTATTTCATGTTATGTCATACATAATATACATAGCTATGTATTTTGGTTAATTAATATGATGTTTCATGCTGTTAATACTAACAATACTTTGTTCAGAACTAACCTCAAGTTATTGCTATATCCCAATGCCCACAGCACATCAGGGTAGGCCGATTCTGGCTGATCCCCCTACCTTGCCTCAACCAGCCGTGGCACCAGGTCCCAGCACATCTGGGACCAAGACCGGTGGTGCCCCCTCTGCTGCCCCTGCAATACCTGTAGTGTGGGGTAGTGCCACCCCATGGGATGGGGACAGGCCCCCCTCTTGGAGTAGTAGCGGAGGGGGAGTTGTCACCCAGACTGAGCTGCCAATCTTGGTGCACAGGATAGTCCACCATGGTTATGACCACCACCTGCGCCAAATTGAGGATATCCTGACCAATCTGGTAAAGCAGCCTCAATCCAGTGCCCAGCATCCAGCACTGCCACCCCCAGGGCAGTGAAGGAGCAGTGCCGACAGTCCCATAGGTGGGGATGTGAGTCACGCTGCTGCCCCACCTACCCAACTTAGCTCCCCCACACATACCTATGTCCCATCCCCAACATTCCACTCTCACCTTAAAACAAAAATTGTGGACATATATGTCCTCACCCCTCTCTCTGGGGTTTGAGAGTGCAAACCCATCTACAAATTCTGTCAAAGTGTACAGTTGTTGCTGTACAATAAACGAATAGCTATGTTTTTTTTCCTACACCCTTCCTGCACATTCCTCCCTGCCTTTCAATATGTTTTCCCCCTACTTGCCCCCATTTCACTACTTTCCTATCTCCCCTTTTTTCTTTTCTTTATATTTTTTTTTTAGAGTGGCTCTGCGGGATGCTCCACATCACTCAGCTTCGCTAAGCTCAACTAAATAGAGCTATGATGACACCTCTGATATGTTTCGACCCAAAGCCCATCACACCTACACCACACTGCATTAACCCACCATGCCATGCAACTCTTACTTAAAACAGGTGGTTTAAACAAAACATAGTAATTGTCATTTACAGTCATCATGCGTGTTTCATCGAAGCTGCATGCCACACTGCACCTTGCTCACTGGAATAAAAATTAATGGAAAAATGAGAGTGTACCTTGGACTCTGGTGCAATAGCACACCACTAGACAGCCAAAGACATGATAATGGACGTAACTGAGGCCTGTGATAGCAGGTAAATGTGCCCTTTTATCAGCAACATGTGGAAAGTCACCTGCTAAAGCTTTAATGGCAAAATACATGTTCAGCTGCGACTCTGATGAAGAAATGCATCCATATAAAACCATGCACATACTGATGGATGTAGAAAATGTTTATCACAGCATGTATGTGTACACATATATCTTGGAAATACGCCTGCTGTAGTAGGAAATCAGTATCTCAGTCTGTTAAATGCCTTGCATATAGTACATTTTGCCTCAAACGGTCCTGGGTTCAAATCCATTGTTGTTTTGCATTTCAATTAGATTATTGTGAAGACAGCAATTAATGAATGACTCATGTGCTCTTTATCTACACAAAGAATTGCAAATTAAATAACTGCTTTTCAGTTCTGGAAGTCACAGGCCTGCAGGTGGGGACACACTTCACTTATCCATATAGCATTACTATATGTTGTCTAGTACTCTGTTATTGACACAGTTGCCTAACATACATACCTTAAACACATGCCTTAATTGGAGTGTAAACGGTACCCTCACAATGGCTCTGCCTCTACAACAAGGCTGACACAGCTGACACAGATACACCTACAGCTTGTTGTCCTCCAAAGTGTTCACACTCTCTGCCTATCCCTCGGATTCACTAATCTTCCATGCAGGACTAGTGTAGTCCTGCATGGAAGCGGCCGCTTAGGAGCAGGATGGCAGCGCACCATGCATATTAATGAAGGCATGCTGCCTGACCTCCTAGGCATACACGGAGCATGTACGAGTGCAGGGGGTGTGTCTGAGAGCAGAGCACTCAGAATAAACACACCCCTGCAAAGTAGAACAGCAGAAAGTGGAAATAAATGAGCGAGGCCACTCATAGGTGTCCGCATATCCCCACCAACAGTCCCCCATGCGTACAACAGCAACAAGACATAAAGATGAAAAGAAGAAACCCCCGTATTGTTGTCTAAAGCTCCAAGTTCAGCTAACCATAGGTGCGCAGGTGTGCCCATTGCTCAGCCACGGTGAAAGCAGCCCAAAAGGCTGAAGAGGATAGCAAGGAAGATATATGCAAATGAAGCATGTCAGCGATAGTGTAGTGGGCAGAGCGTTCGCCTTACGAGCAGGCATTCCCAGATCGAGTCACAGCACTGTCTATTTTACATGGCAAAGCATGGTAAAAGCAATATTTGTAATGCAAAACCCACTAAATAACATACTTTTTATGGACAGGAGTACTACAGGAAATGCACATGTGAAGAGTCCGTATCATAATGAATAAGTCAGCAGTAAGTAGGCGTAAGCACAGATAAGCAGTAGCAAGCATATGTAAGCACAAGTAAGTGTGTGCAAGTGTGTTTGCATGGGATTAAGCACTGCGGACACAGATTAAGCAAAGGAGAAGCCAAATGGGTGTAAAAGACTGTGAATGGAAGTCAGCAGTGCTAACCTCTGTGCAAACCCACTTACAACCGCTTGAAAGTGCCTTAAGCACACCATATCCAATGGCCGGTGTTCTGCCCAGCAACAAAACAAACAGCTTTTGCAAGGCCGGAACCCAGGACCATGCACACCATACACAAAACGGTTTACCACTAAGCCATGCCAGATATGCAAAAACTGTATGTTGTCAAAAACATAACCCCAGCCCAGTCATGGAACAGTACAGAGAATGTATACCTACAGCTAGATAGGTGTGCGTGTGTGTGTGCAAATATATCACTATCTAAACGGATACAACATATCTATAGATGTAGTCACATATATAAATGTACACAGATATATGTCTCTGTAGGTATATACGGACATAGTTAGAAATATGTAAGCAAATATATATACCCACAGAGGTATATATGGCCAGACATCTGTAGATACCAATGGTAGATGAACAGAAACATATATGTCCACATGCACCGTCAATGGGCCTGAGAGGCCCCAAACAATATACGTCACCTACGAATTTGCATACCTCCCACCCAGCCAAACATGTCCGCCCTGCAGTATACTGCCAAGCTCATTGTATTGTACATCTGTCATTGAACTAGGGAATTAAATTAGCCCTCTGTTATGTTTCACATGTCGACATCACATACCTCTCTCCCCCACCCACTAGGTGAGCTGAGCAGTACAGGCTCATCCAACCCAGGCCATCCCCAAGCCATACATGCATAACCCACAGTTCCACTTCCCCCTACCTGCAGCACACACGCAGCCACCATCCCTACCCTGGTCACCGGCCCGTAGCTACCACACCACCACACATTGCCCCCCACCCCCCTCGGGACCCATCCTGTATGATGTCCTGACCCAAGTATCCTAGGTTTGGCAAACGCCGTAGTCCATGCACATAGCCAGGGGTACCTATGTAACCCTGGGTGTACACGAAGGTTGAATACCCAATGTTTGGTTTGTCCCACATGGGACGAATCTGTATTCCCGGTAATAACAGTAGATTTCACGTGTGACTCTGTGTACACTAACGGATTTAGTTGTAGGTATCACAAAGCATAAGTGGCACACAAGGTTGGCCAGTATGCAAACGAAACACAGTATCCAGCAATACCAGTCAACATTACAGGATATGTAGCTAAATATGTAGTGGTATATGTGTTCGTATATATACCCATAACTATACAGATATATACCTCCCCCTCACTGTAGTACAAATGTACACATATATAGATAGACATATATATAAATACCCACATATATATATATATATATATATATATATATATATATATATATATATACATATGCAGACATCCATACATCCACATGTTAGATATACATAATCAAAAAAAAAAAAAATATATATATATATATATATATATATATATATATATATATATATATATATATATATACACACACACACATATATATATATATATCTATATATATATATATATATATATATATATATATATATACATATATATATATATATATATATATATATATATATATATATATATATATATATATATATATATATACGTGTGTGTGTAGATATGCACAGATATATAGCTATGATATGATACAGCACTTAAGAATGATAAATGTTCACAGGCCATGCCAATGGAGGTGAGGGGCCCAATCAACAAATGTGTAACACATAGCAGGAACCCCCCCCCCCAGCCAGACAGGGGAAACATACAAACAAACACACAAACAATGTAAACAATCCACTGCTCCCCAGACCACAGGCAGGATACAGCCAGGGGGGGGGACACAGTGGACCCGAGAAGTCTAATCTTGGAACAGACACAGGAGCGTCCCTTGCGGGACACCCCAAAAATTGTCTTGTTATAGGAGGACGCTAGTGCGATAATCTATCAAGGCGGGGTATGTACATACCCAGACTACAAGGGTGGGAAAGCCTAATTACCCATGGGTCGAGACAACGTACGAGATGGGTCCCATGAAGTGGAGAGTGGGCAGTGTGTAGTGGTGTGTTTAGACCCGACCTGCACCCAGAGTAAGGGTGAGGGCGGTAGAGGAGGTGCAGGTGGGGTAACTATTGGTATGTAATTATGGGTCTAGGCATGCAGGTGTTTGCTGGAGTGGTTCTATTCGGACCGCCCCAGGGATGTAAGCAATAGTGTTCATTGGGCAGAGCAACCACCCAATGAGCAGCCACTCCTGCTATGAGTCCCACTGCAGCACAGTCTATTTTACATGGCAAAGTATGGTATAACCAGATGTATTTTTGCAAATCCCACTAAATAACACCAAAGAACATATGGTCACAACAACCCACTGTAGGCATGTAAGCCAAACAACTTGGCATCACAAGGTATTATTGTTGTCCCCACCCCCACCCAGGGGTGTGAGTGACCAAACCTACCTCCAAATGCAGTGTATACACACAGCTGTTGCCAGAGAAGAAATGGCCACCTGTGGACCTACCTGTCAGCCTACCTGCACATCCCTGGATATTTCCCCTACTATCTATCCCCTGTGTGCCCCATTATCACCATTTACCTATTGACCCCTGTTTCATTACTACTACTGTTCACAGTCACAGGTAGGTGTCACCCTCTTCCCCAACTATATTGGCAGAATCTGGAACCCCCTACCCACGTGTATTACCTCAGCTGTCCCACACGACACATGTAAATAACACATGAAGGAACACCTCAAGCACACTTGGAGCAGCACATGCTCACCACCTGGTGAATCCCCCCCCAACTAATGCTCCATACCCTTACACCAACTAGTGAAACCAACACCTCCTGTCCTGTCCGCATACAAATCCCAACATCATGCATATCTTTCCTATTGCTCCAACACCAATCATACCAATGGCCTACTATACAGTTACAATTTCCTCCCCTCTACCGACCTACCCACTCCTTCACTATCCACTTCTACTCTAACACACGAGTATGGAATAACTTAACCTAACCTGAATACCTGAGTGTAACCTATCCAGAACCGTTAAACTGGAATCACAGTCACCTTAAATTGACCTATGTCAACAGTCATACCTGTCATTTGCATGTATAATACTGCCATGTTAATATGAACTAAGCATGAAGAATGTGGTACATAGCTATGTTAAGTCTGTTACTCTCTATGAATGTGTACACCTCAGTACTATGTGTAACGTGTAGCTGGGGATTACTGTGGAGCTTCACTTCCCAGGCCACCGCTGACGATGGAGAAGCATCCAGTCGGATTGTCCTGGACAACAAATGTGAACTAAATACATGAAGAAGTGCAGGGGTATGCTGCAGCAAGTGGGAGTATGCTTGTTTGGGTGTTGGTAAGCAATGCCCACACTGGTTAAGCAATGTGGTGTCCAACCCAGTCTAAGATGCCGTAACCGGAGGTCATCAGATCTGAGCCGATCTAAGCCTCGTGCACACCAGTGCATACCCGCCTACACTTCTACAGTGCCTTAGGCCCTCTGTAGCCAACAGCTCTCATCGTGCCTATTAATAAAGTAACCTGCACTCCCGGGTTCCAACCCCCCCCACCCTGCACACTATAGACTACGTGAGTTACCACTAAGGCATGGCAAATACACATTCAGCTGCTGTTATCACAAACATATCATCCAGCACAGTTATTCAACAGTATAGGAAATTAATACCAGCAAACATGTGCACATCGCTCAATCTCAGTATTCTGAGCAGTCTATGTGTATCAATGAACTGTGCCTGTCCAAACATACTGTGAGAACAGTAGTCTTGCATAATACTGAAGAGAACAATTAATAATTGTGCACGCCGTGAGGGCATGTGGGTGTGCTTCATGCACAGAATGTCACACCTGGGGCGTTGGTTCCGCAGAACTGGGAGATGAGGCTGGCCCAGTGTGTGAGCAAACCGCTGCTTCCCGAACCCTGGCAGGATGCTACCAGTGGGAGAAACAGTGTAGACCAGCAAAGTCTACACATGACACAACAACAGGTCCGTTCCTGGTGGGACAAAATAAACCTTGTAGGTCACATAGGTGTTTCCACCAGTATCGTAGGAGGATCAAGGGAAGGCTCAAATGTACGTGGACTAAACAGATGAAGAGCCTGCTGAAGCTTGGGATGAGGCAGTATAATGGAAGAGTACTGACACGTGCAGAGAGGGAAATGTGTGGAGGTGTGGTATGGCTGGGCTAGCAACTGGGGAATGGATGGATGCTATGTACATGGAGCTCGGAGGCCAGGAAAAGGGAGCATGAGTATGACAGTAAGGTAGAAATATGCAAATTAGGCAGAACTGCAATAGTTTAGTGGGCAGAGCATCCGCCTAATGCACATGCATTCCCGGTTTGTGTCCCACTGCAGCACATTCTATTTTCCATGTGAAATCAGTATAACAACATTGTTTTGCTGTATAACCTACTAAATAACATTTACACTTGAACAGGAGTACTGCATTACACATAGACCCACTCACTATTCAAAGGACATGAGAAGACATACAGATATTTATACACAGACAACCTTTAATGGTGTATTTTACAATAATGTATGCCATTACCAACAGCACATAGATCTGGAATTATTTAATCAGTGAGGAATGCAAGGCCTACCTATAAAAGTAGATGCAGACAGTGCAGATATATAACATACTATGCTGCCCAGGCCAAGTCTGTCAATTCGTACAACTGTAGACAAAGGATTTGCCGTCAAGATAGGTAACAATAAACAATAACAGATGTAGTCCAGCAGCTGCCAGTTACACCCTGTAGTCAAGGCCTAGGGGGACATCTATTACCTGTGATAATATCTATGTATCTGTCACATATATGGACCCTGACCAACAAATGTCATGGGAGTCCAAGATATGACTGGGATGATAGCAGGAATGCTAGCAGTAAATTATGATAGGCCAATACCGAACAACCCCTAACAGTATCACAGCAGGACAAAGCCAGCCATATATGTGGAGGACAGAGGCAGGAACACAGGGCCATACTCGTAATATTGCTGTTACACACCCTGCAAATTGCTGGTGTTACAGGATTCATTGCAACATACCCTTATGCAGGAATAACACATCAGGAACACAAATGGAAGTAGCCATGTACTGATAGCTCGCAACAGACAGATTGCTGGGGACATATCTAGGAGAAGACCTGTGGGGTGCACAGGCAAAAGCAAACAGACAATTCACTGGCCATCATGTGGATAGGCCCACTGTTGAGAGCTATGCAGACAGACTGCATTCCATCCTAAACTACTATGCACATGCAAACACTGCAAGACCAGCAATATACAATGCACATAACAACACTACTCACTCTGTGTGTAGGTCTGGAACTTCTTAAGACTGTGTAGTTGTCCTGTGTCTGCAAGCCCTGCTCTAATAGTTACTGCAACCTGCCGTCTGTAACACTGCTGCCCACATACAGGAAGAATGTTCTCCGTACTGGAAAGGTGAAGGGACAATGCCCACATGAGTAAGCAATTTATAGTACTGGGTTGCCATGACAATGGTTAACTGAATCACTACACAGCAGGCTGCACGTAGTCAGCAACTGTTGCACACTAATTAGTGCAGAGCCCATCACCTGATCATGTGCATCACCTACAAAAGCCATGCTGAAATTCATTCAAACCAACTCATCTGCTCTACTGGAGAAGGAGAGAGACAGAGAGAGAGAAAGAGAAGAAAAAAACATTTATAAAACAGAACTCACACAGTGGGAAGCACATACCTACAAGCCACAACCACTAAGGCGTCACACCTGTCCAAAGAATAAAAGGTATGTAAAACATAACTGTATGTAATTTAATGTACTATGTGGTATAGATTAATAGGATATATGATGTAGAATGTTTGATATGTGCCATCTGTAGTTGTCCCTGTAATGATGTCCCACTGAACAACTGCTCTGGACAATACTGTCTGTCCCTGTAAGCAGTGGGACATACACGCCAATTGTGCAGATCAGCAATGAATGACAAAGATGTCAGCCATAATATCTGTGTATGTTATGTTAGTGTGGACAATAGCTGGTGACGGATACACTGAAGTCATTATAGACACATGGGTGTCAGAGCACACCACTTGCAGGACAGTCATGTTAATGTGTAATGTAGCATGCACAATTGCCATAGGTGTGTAATAGACATACCAGCAATCCCACACCATATTTACTGCCCTAATGTTAGTCTGTGTTCACATGTGGCACCTGTCTGTGTTGCAGCAAGGCAAAACAGTGCAGCTGTGAATGAAAGACAGTTACAGAATGTGGACCAGATGTCTGTATGCACTCCACATACCTGTGTGATACAGAATGTGATGTGTATGTGTACAGATACAGACACTCATATAGACACAGGTATATTAACAATGTACGACATATATCTACACATATATGTAAATAGATGTATATTTATACACATATATATAGTGGCACTGACAATAGCATGCAGGTGAAAGAGTCTGTAACAGGCCAGCAAAGATAAGTGTCCCCACAGGGAGCATGGCTACAAACACATAGCACAAAGCATGGCACATACACATAGCACAAAGCTTGGTACAATACAACATATGTCCCAAAGGTAGGTAAGCGGCTGACATAACAATTGCAATCTGTGAACAGTTTGTTGTAGCTGATATGGTGGGGGGAGACAATATGTGTATTAAGAACTATGGTAACCCTGCTGTATGGGTGGCTCAGACCTGTTTCCATCCTTATGTCTTTCAGGAAACATGTCTCATAGTCGTCTTCCCACGTACAGCACTGCTGAAACAGCGATCATTATCAACCACCTGGTACAGCACTATGTACTGCTGTTTGGCCAGACAGCCCATAACCAACAGGAGAGGACCGCCCTGTAGAACAAGCTAGTTCACAGGGTCAGTGATTCCAGACTGCATAACCGCAGCTATGAGCAGGTCCGACATCATTGCACCGACCTGCTTCACCATGTACGTTGGTGTGCAGCTGCTGTAAGGGGGGACAACCTCACAACAGGGGGCAACCCACCCATCCACCCCTTACCCATGTGGAGGAGCTTCTCAGCAGCCTTGTGGCACCTGTCCGCCTGCAGCATCAACACCTGGCAGGGCACATCTTGGAGGTGGGTGCCAACAATACACCAGCTGAGGAGCATGCAGGTAAGGCCCCAGGGCACATCGGTACCCCACTCATGTGTATGCATCTGCATCTGTACAGGTGCATCATGCAAAACTGAGATGTCATATACATAGTCTGCTGCTGTGTAGTAGTAATAAACAGTTGTGTATAAGCTGTTATATTGTGTAATTCTACTGTTGATGTAACGTAATGCTGCACTCACCTTTTATGAATGCCACAGCTGTGGCCACTGATATCAGCTTTCTCACACTCCTATGTAGGTCCCTCCAGGATACCACCACGGCAGCTCATAGCCAGTGAGTATGGTTCGTGTTCATGCATGATGATAAACTGGGCATGTAATAGCTATGGGGTATCCCCCATGCACACGTCTAACACACCTACCCATACTGCATGCTGTACACGTTCATGTTTTGTTGCTGTGAAATGCACTGCATCACAGTAGAGACCATGCTGGGGTATCAGAAGGGTACAACAGACACATGCAAGACAACTAATATCCTGTCAATGTGCAATGTGTCCACAAGGATGTGACATGTGGCAGGACACACGGCCTACAGTAAGGACATGTGTGACTCAACACCACCATGGCTGCAGCTGCACACAATCAGGTTAAGTAAATGTTGCAGATGTAACCCTGACCGCACAGCACTTGTGACAGCAGTGTATTCATTTCAAGGGATGTGCACATGAGTAGACCTTGCAACCATGCAGAGGTCTGGGAAATGTGTAGGGCACCCCTCACAGCCATGGTAAGGTCCGCTGGTTGTCAGTGTAATAGTCATGTACTGGTCATACATGCACTGTTGATGTTGTGATCTGTAACGCAGACATCAGGCATCCACAACTGATAGCTGTTCACATATCATCCCAGGTATGAGTTGCTACAACACATATGGGCTGTGAGCATTGGAGCTGACATAACCGACAGTACTACAGATGCATCAGTGGTTTCTACACCTGCGAGGTATGGTGCACAGCGCAAGGCAGGGTGCAGAACAGGTCCACAGTAACACTTTGTACATGGGTGCAGTGTTAACATGGGGAAGGGCCATCACCTACCAACAAAGCCCATGCCTCACACACATGTATACTGCCACTAGCACAATGTCACTATAGTTGCACTGCATGCTGTTCAGCTCCATATGTAATGCATGTTGATAGAAGGCTAATGGGAGGACTGTGTGTACAAATGTTGTGCAACTCCACATGTAGGAGTGTGGGGTGTGTATATGTGTCTCGGTTGTGTTCAGAAGTGCAGTCTAGTGGAGTGAGGCCATGCATGTCAGATGTGTGTGTGTGTGTGTGTGTGTGTGTGTGTGTGTCCATGTATGCACAAGCGATAGTGGAATTGACCACGTGGCGGTACTTCCCCTTGGGATTGTACTGTACATGGAGTGAGACATGGGACACCAGGACAACCTGTCGGGTATGTGAACACAGGACAGCTGAAAGCATAACAAGGTCTGTAGCATGGAGCATGCATTGGGAGTTGCAGTACATACCAGGTATACACATCATATTGCCAGCAACAGATAGGTAACCGGCTACCCACATATGCAGCACTACAAATGCAATGTGGTATTACCACAACACATCAGTGAGTGTATCCAGGTAGTACTGTTGTCCGCATGATGGGTCACTTGTGCAGCAGATGTGGCATGGACTGAGCAAGACTGTAGTATGAGGCTCTGGTGTGTGACATATGTAGTAAATGTAGCAGTCTCAACCATATAGGGGCCTTGTACACCATTACTGCCCATACACAGAGTAACACAGGGTGACAGCAGTGAGGCCATGTACAACCTACTCCACCCAAGTCAGGGAGGTGATGGAGTAACAGGTCATGTGTGGTAATCACATGTGTAGGCATGGAGAAGAATGACATGTTAATGGGCTGTAGTGATGCGTGTATATTAGCAAGTGCCATGCAGGATGGGGAACATATGTGACTGTGGGACTGTCTGTAAATTCGAGAATGTGAGGTAGTTAGGTGGCTGTCAGTGTGAATGTGCATGAGTGTGTGTACTGTTATGCAATGCTGTACAGGTCTTAATGTGTGTATTTGTTTCCCCCACAGGTGGCGAGGTGGGTCAGGGCCCCTCCTGCATGCAAAATGAGGTAGGTGTCCCTACAGACATCAGTGATGATGAAGATTCAGGTGAGGCACAGGTGGGGTTCTCAGAGGCCGACAATGTGCCAACATGTATCATCACCCTCCTAGCCACCCCAAGCTCGCACACACTTACAGTGCCCCTACAAACCCCATCACATGTGGCCATAGCAGAGGGACAGTTGGCGCTTGGTGACAATGACCAAGAAAGTGTGATGTCCATGCCAACTGTGTTGGTTCATAGTCGGCATAGCTGGATGTCTGGAAGGCCACCACATTGGCAGCTGTACCATGGTGCTCATGGGAGGACCGCAGGTCATCATGCCCCTGGCAGAGACGCCACAACTGGTACCACCAGGAGCATGTTTCAGGCCATAATGGAGGCGCAGGCATGTATGGAAATGTACACAGACCAGGGGTGAGATGATTGACCTCCTCGACCATGGTATGTCTGTGCTAGAATGTGTGGTGGGAGTGGTGCGACAGCCGCCTGGACGTAGGCCAGAGACACCAGCAGCTGGCAGTCAACGTGGACGTGCCAGGAGGCACAGCCACTCCTGTAGTGGCAGTACCAGCCCCAGAACACCACAGGGGCTGCTGTCCAAACCACACCACAGCAGGCCTTGTGCATGTGGCCCTGGCCAGTCCCAGTGGGACATAGTTCCAGCCGACATATGTGATCATCAGGGGAGAGTAGCACCTCAAGGTCTGTACCTGCATGTGCCCATGGAAAGCCTGGCAGGCACAGTCAGCGTGTCCATGGCCAGAGGCAGTGAACTGCACTCCCTGCCAGGTATGATCTGCAGCTGTCCAACATTACCCGTATAGGGCAGCCACATGGCAGAACTGTGTGCATGCATACCCATACACTATGCAACCACATCTAGGGCGACCCCATACCGACACACACACCACATCACCAAGCCCCAATCAAGGAACCACAACCCTCACCCACACACATGGTGACACACATTTGGACCACCCTTGGCCTCTGGCAAGCCTGCAATACACAATGTGCATATGATGATACCTGTGCCACTTCCTTGTCATCCATAATATCGATGCAGGGACAGGCTAACATGGTTCTGATGCACACGGTGACTGTAATGGAGTGCCGCAATGTATCACAGTGTAAAATGTAGTCAGTGGTAATGTGTACTGCATACATGTCAGGTAGTGCAGCCATGCAGCTAAGATGACACTCACACACCCTGTGCATATGATGATACCTGTGCCACATTCCTGTCATCCATAACATCGATGCAGGGACAGACTAACATGGTTCTGATGCACACGGTGACCATAATGGAGTGCCACAATGTACTGCAGTGCAAAATGTAGTCAGGGGTCATGTGTACTGCATACATATCAGGTAGTATAGCCATGCAGCTAAGATGACTTTCACACACCCTGTGCATATGATGATACCTGTGCCACATTCCTGTCAGCCATAACATCGATGCAGGGATGGGCTAACATGGTTCTGATGCACACGGTGACTGTAATGGAGTGCCGCAATGTATCACAGTGTAGAATGTAGTCAGTGGTAATGTGTACTGCATACATGTCAGGTAGTGCAGCCATGCAGCTAAGATGACGCTCACACACCCTGTGGATATGATGATACCTGTGCCACATTCCTGTCATCCATAACATCGATGCAGGGACAGGCAAACATGGTTCTGATGCACACGGTGACCATAATGGAGTGCCACAATGTACTGCAGTGCAGAATGTAGTCAGGGGTAATGTGTACTGCATACATGTCAGGTAGTATAGCCTTGCAGCTAAGATGACTTTCACACACCCTGTGCATATGATGATACCTGTGCCACATTCCTGTCATCCATAAGATCGATGCAGGGATGGGCTAACATGGTTCTGATGCACACGGTGACTGTAATGGAATGCCACAATGTACCACGGTGTAGAATGTAGTCAGGGGTAATGTGTACTGCATACATGTCAGGTAGTATAGCCATACAGCTAAGATGACTTTCACACACCCTGTGCATATGATGATACCTGTGCCACATCCCTGTCATCCAAAACATCGATGCAGGGACAGGCTAACATGATTCTGATGCACGGTGACTGTGATAGAGTGCAGCAAGGTACTGCAGTGTAGAATGTAGCCAGGGGTAATGTGTACTGCATACATGTCAGGTAGTGTAGCCATGCAGCTATGATGCATCTCAGCTGTTGGAAACACCAATTGATATCTCCATACTGTCATCTATATGTGCTGTAGACATACATGTGTCAGCAGGAGGATGGTCCACAGTCATATTCCACAAGGGTATGTCAGTGTGGTGACACCATGGCCATGACATATGTGGTGTACAATTGCACACATGCCACAGGTATGTATAACAGTTATTGGCCGTGCAAACTTGACTGGTGGCCTGCTGGTACATGTATAATCTGCACCTTATGTCAGCCCATCCCATACACACACATCCTTACTTGGCGACACTGTCCAGACCCCAACCCGGGTATGTAGTGCTACTGAACTGTGTGGCTGTCATTGCACACATGACACCATCTGTAAGATGAGGTGTGTACCAGGTCACATGCTACATGCAGACCATCCACAGACACGTACAATATGATAATGGGGTATGTAATGTTTGCATATGGAGAATACATAGTGTGTTATACCATCATATACACATTTACTGACACAGAACAGGTAGATACACATCTTAGAGACCTGGTTGTATAGTTGCTAACTAACTAGTTCATGTGTTCAGTGTGTTACAGGTAGGCTGCACACAGCACATGTGTAACTGGGCTGTATCCTGTTATCTGTTACCTGTATGGGTGATGGTGACATTGGCCACCTGAGAGTGGTACGTGGGCCATATACCAGGTGTACCATGGTGTAAAGACAGCGTACACAGCACCCACATCCCCCAATGGATATTGTACACATTAGAACCCATCTTGATACTCTAACACACCCACTATCACACTGGCCACAACGCAAAAACAACCCATTGCATATCACAACAGTGGAACCACAGGGATATGCATGTGATGCACATGCCACAGGCATAGTAGGGTGTTGCATTGCATTGCCACACCTATGGGTGACAACAACAATATCTGTACTACTGTGTGGCAATGTGTATCGTAATAGGAGTATGTGGACTCGGACTGGTGTACCCTACAGATATGCACACATGCACACATACACACATGTGCCAGACCTCAATAAGATTCCCATGCCTACTGACCCATTGGTACAGGTACTGCAAGGCACATGTAGCTGTTAGGAAGAGGAGTGTGACAGGATACATGTTATGGTAATGGGGTTGAGAGGCAACACACACTATAAGAGTTGTACAAATAATCATCCCCCCAGCCAAACACGTCCACTCTGCAATACACTACCAAGTGTTGGAGATCCCATAACCAGGGCCAGTGACAACATGGGCACACAATGTTACCTGTACTACGTCCCACCTTTGTAATGTCAGGCTGGTATTGGTAACATATCATGCAGTACAGTCTGGCTTTCATGGGGAATGTATTATGTGGAAGCCATCAACATTACCAGACTTTAGATACACAGACACAGATATGCAGATACAGGTATACATATTTATATATATATATATATATATATATATATATATATATATATATATGCACATATACATGTGACTACACATAAACACGCAGTTATATGTACAGTACGATACATAAGTGGTAGGTGCACACAATATGGAACAGCCACTATGCCTACAGTAGACCCCTGAATGACTGGACACTGTATGTGCCACCCATACAAATGGCAATCGTTGCCTGTAACATACACCCACAGAGAGGTAATAGGTAAAACAACACCCACAGGTTTGCAGACATGGAAACCTTTCATCATGTACTATTACAGTTCTACATGCCATGCCATATAGTTGTTCAGACACTGACAAATATATCAACGGAGTGATGCTGGAAAAGTTCACAGCTGTTGCTGTCCAAGCCAAGCCATTCACATTGTACAATATGAAAGACACACTGGTCCTCAGGATACCTAACAATCAATAGTATGTACTCCAGGTGTTTAGTTCAGCAGCCTCTATCTACACACTGTACAAACACAGTAGGTGGTATAGATGTCATATGACCACATGGGTTGTAACTGCTACATAACATGGCATAACTGACACCATCATGAGCATGCCAACACACAGAACAGTTTGTATGGCAAGGGGGTAGTAGTCCTGCAGTACCCAGATCCATGTCAGTAATGTGTATATAGGTGAAGTATATAATACTCTACATCCAGGTACCTTAAGGCAGCTCAGCCCTGATACCTCCACATTTTGTAGCAGCCTAGGTCATTTCTGGTGCTCCCCCTAGACTCAGTAATACAGGGCCATATACCATTGTTACATACACTGGGCTCTGCAGTGCATGAGGGCACACATGTATTGTGTAGGTGGTGACCACACATATACGGCCCCAGCCTCCCCATATGTGTGGGGGTTACAACAGCAGTGGACTGATGGCAGACATGGCAGTGTGTTATACTCCCAGCCCACTATGGATCAACCACCATCATGACATATGTGCAAAGCTTGGTATGTAGATGATGGACAGGGGCTGGAATACAGGCACATATGTGGACAACTGTTGCCATACACTAAGCAAGGTGCAGGTGTTACAGGATAGTCTGTAACATACCCTTAGTCAGGGAATTGATGGTAGAGACAGTCATGGATGTAGCCATGTACCGGTAACACGCAACACATACACTGCCAGTGTATTATCTGACACAAGACCTGTGTGGTGGACAGACAAGACATGATAGGCACAGCTCCAGCCAGCATGAGGGTAGGCCCACAGTTGTGTGCTATGCAGACAGACTGCATTCCATGGCAAACTAGTATGTACACCCACACCCTGTAACACCAGTATTGTACAAAGCATAACACAACTCTACTCGCGGTCTGTCTGTACTTCCTGATCCTCCTACGAATATGTGGCTGCTCTGAGTGTGCCAGTTCTCCTGTATGGGGTATTGCTACATGCTGTCGGTAGCACTGCTGCCCACACACAGGACGGATGCCCATCACACAGGAGATGTATTGGAACCACACACACATGATGTGGGAATCTATAGTGGGTGGTTGCCATGACAGTGTTAATTGGGTGTAGTACACATGTGTAATTATATATCTTGCTATCTGGATATGTATATGTACATATATTCCCACCATATGTCCTGGACATGAAGTGTAAGCTAACCCCAGCCCGTATGTTCCCAATGTCATAGTTGCAAGGGATGTCAGGTATGTATAGCAGGTATACTATTAGACTATTGCTACTGTCACTGGGATTGTCTTCACAGACATGGTGTGTATGGGAGGTCACATCTGCTCATAATGTGCGCCATTGGTTACTGAACGACATCCAAAGGACATCAGTGAACAGAACCAATGCTAGCACATAATGCCACTGTGGACTGCAGCAGAGATATTGGCCAATATATGTGGAGGGAATGACGCAGTTTGTACAGTCCAGAGGTATACACATAAGCCCTTAGTGCTACACATGTCTACCATGCCTGACAATATGGATGTGGATGGCCATGTAGATGGGTATAACACATAATGACCGGTATATGATGTCCACCATAGGTCATCCATTCACACACCCCTGCCTGGCCTGTTATGGTATGACCACTGGTACAGGGGTGCCATGGCCACATACTACACAATAGGTATTGACATACGTCTGCACTGCATCCCACTGCCCTGTCTGACATACATGACTGTTAGGGGAGGTCTGGCAGTGGGACATCTGGCTAGTATCTGCACATGACATCCCACTGGGTAGGTAAACTCAGCTGCTAGGCATGTCACAATGTACTGTGCAGGCTGCAGGCAGACTGGCTCAACAATGACCTACACCTCCCAAGGGGGAATGCACATGTACCTACATATAAAGCAGGCTCAACAGGCATGTCACAGCACAGGGTAAGATACACCTGTGTGACATTGCATATCCACAACTTATGTGAACACAGCCACAGCCACATATGGTTAGCTAGCATGGTAGTACAGTATATGGACTATATGTTCGACACCATCCTCATATGTGCTACTCACTGACTGATCCTACATATACTGGCCTGCTACACAGTTTGGTCTGTTGGCTGTCTGTGGTATGGGACAAGTGTGTTTATGGCCCTACAAACATGTACGCCACTACAGTACCATACAGTGGGGCAGCATGTGACATCTAATAGTAGGGGAACTAGAACAATGTCATCTATCACAGTCTGTACACAGTTTAAGGTACATATCAACATTACACACACTGTTGACATTCACCATAGGTACACAGACCTCAGTACTGTACAAACAGCCACAGAACGTGCAGGTAATGTCATGTAATGTAATCCCTACTGTACATAACATGTGTAGCAGTCAGATATATCAGTGGCTTGTTCTCAGATATGATGCCACAAAGTATGGTGTACAGCACATATGCACCACTTCATACACGACATATCTACAAAGGTTGACAGAGGTGTGGCTGAGAGCACATACACAGGGCCAATATTGACATGTTGCTGTGATAACGACATACATTTACTGTTGTTACAGGGTTGTTGCAACATATGTCCTTTGAGGGATATGACGTCTGTGACTACCACAGCTTTCTCCATCTACTGACTGCAACCTCACACTACCTTCAGCAGTCGACAGCTAGATGCTCTGTGGGTGACTCATGCAAGCATGGACACAACACTGCCCAGGCTGCAGATGACCCTGCAGATGGAGATTCCACATCAACATGGAACTGGCATGGCAGGTATTGAGACATATACAACAGCCATAATCACACAAACACTGTGAAAGCAACATTACTCCAAATTCAGTATAGCGGCACTTACAGTCTGTAGTCAGGTCAGGCACATCCACCTCCTGTTTGTTGCACTGTTTCCACAGTGTATGTTGTTAGAGGTACACCACAATCCATCTAAGATGCTGTTTGGCACATGACAGATCTAGTTCCTGCACACAGTTGGTGAAAATGGCCAACACCACCATGATTTTTCTAGGTATTGGAGTGTGTTTCCATACAATTGGCTATGGGAATGTTACCACAGCTATTTCACATGCAATCAGCTAGGGGAGGGCTGTGATTTGTGCAGAGGCCATCAGCTGATCATGAGCATTACTTACATTACACATGCTGCTGCCTAAGCAAAGCAGGTGTAGGTCTCCACTTCCACCTGAGAGGGTTGGGTAATGCAGACAAAGGAAAATACATGTCAGGGAGGGGTGGGTGGGTAAAACTGAAGCATGTTTGTGTCACACACCTAGCAGCACAGGTTATCAAACCCCTTACAACTATGTTGTGCTAGCACAGTTCGCTGCAATTACTGGATGTGCCATATGGGTTACCTGTTGTGGAGCACACAGAACATATATGTGATGGTGAGTGACATCTGCAACAGGGATACAGTAGCTATATGGTAGGTGATATACACATGCCTGTCTGCATGAACAGATGCCAGCGTCAACACAGCCACACCCTCACAAGGACACACACACATTGACACACGTGACAGGGCCAGGTGTACAACTCATCAGTTGTGGGATTGCCACATCACATCACTGTGCAACTATCCCATGCACCACACAGGTCATATGAGGGCTGCACGGGTGAAGGGCATGGGAAGATGTTTGACTTCAGATAGCATGCTGCAGTATGCCCATGGGGGTTGTAGGGAGTGTGGATGTGAACATCTGCAGCATGCAACACACACACAAACACACAGGGTGCCACTACTGACATGCATGGGTGCATGTCTGTACAGGTGTGTGGTGTTCGACTGTGCCAGACAGCTGTCCAAGGCTAGGTGATGGGTGTACCTTGGCATCAGGCCACATGATGATGGTCTGCATTGTGGCTCAGGGATGTAGTGTCTACATTTGCCCACACAGGCGGGTATTGTATCCTTGTATCCCCCATCCGGTCACCTGGGTGACTACTGTGTGTGGGCAATGCTATGCATCACTTGCCATGTCTGTGTTCCTTCATCCATGACATGGACAGCATCTGGGATGTGCACACCTCCCACATGCATGTACAGTGACATGTCCATTGTGGGTTATGTGATGGCACCACAGGTGGTGTAATTGTCCATTGGAGAACATGGGGGAGGTGCACTGTCTGCACGTATGTGCATATTGGGCAGATGGACTGGGTGTCATGCCCTCTGTGGCCCACTGCTGTCACTCCATAGTTACTATCAGTGGCCAATATGCAGTGTACTACCTACATATTGGCTGTTACCGAGGCATGTGTGTGTGTGTGTATGGCACATGGGGTGAGAGTGTGCTGTGGGTAATACTGGGGGTGCTAACTGTGACTGCCTGGCCTTGATGTCACATGTCTGGGTATGGCTCTGCACCCAGGTCTCTCAGCCATATCACATGTGTTATCCCTGTACAGTGGACATTGTGATATATAGTATGGCCACCATATAAGAAATATGCAAACCCACTCCACATTGGCCACCGGTGTCACATAGTCAGAACCACCTCTACACAGGATACAGGTTACAAACACACACACTCACACCTGTCATGTTTGGAAGTAGAACCCCTACCTAACTAGTGTATTACACTACAGCACTATGCAGTTATAGTACGCACCATGGATATTACTGGAGTAGTCCTTGCACAAAAGTGTATTTCACACTAACTGACAGCAGGATTGCCAAAGTAGGGCATTTGAAATGACTGCGAGAGACTAGCCTAAAATGCATTGCTCCCTACACAGACAGTAACACACACATTACATCCGGAACTGCCATGTGTGGGGATGGAACCCAAACACGCTTCTAATTCACAATACAGCAGTATGCAGTTACAGGACATGCTACAGAGATTACGGGTCTACAACCTTCCCAGAGGTGTATTTCTAGATGCGTGACATCGGTAGTCTTGTCAAAGTGGATATGTGAAATGTGAGGGGTGTGAGTACCCTAAAAGCATTGCTCTCTACACAGTCAGACATGCACACATACACACACAGTTAACAGGTCGGGGGTTAGAGCTCCCAACTAACTCCTTAATCACACTATGGCCATATGATGTTACGGGATGTGCTACGGAGATTACTGGGCTATGATCATCCCAGAGGTGTATTTCAAGGTGCAAGACATCGGCAGCCTTTCCAAAGGTGGGTATTTGACTTGTAAGGAGTGTGACCATCCTAAAAATAATTGCTCTCTACACAGTTAGACATGCACACAAACACAGGCACACACTCACACACGCATTTGCCAGGTTTGGGGTTGGAACTCCTACCTAACTAGTGTATCACACTACAGCAGTACGCATTTACGGGATGTGCTACAGAGTTTACTGAGCTACAGCCTTCTCAGGGGTGTATTTCTAGGTGGATGACATCAGAGCAGCCTTGCCAAAGTTGCGTATGTGAAATGTAAGGGGTGTGAGTACCCTAAAAGCATTGCTCTCTACACGGTCAGACATGCATGCATACACACACAGTTGGCAGATCAGGGGCTAGAGCTCCCAACTAACTCCTTAATCACACTATGGCCATACAATGTTATGGGACATGCTACAGAGATTACTGGGCTTTGACCTTCCCAGAGGTTTATTTCAAGTTGTGTAACATCAGCAGCCTTGCCAAAGGTAGGTATTTGACTTGTAAGGGGTGTAAGTAGCCTAAAAAGCATTGCTTTCTACACAGTCAGTGACAGACAGACATGCACACATACTCACACATGCACAGTTGCCATGTATGGGTTTTGACCTCCTATCTAACTACATTATCACACTACAGCAGTACGCAGTTACAGCATGCGCTACAGAGATTGCTGGGCTACAGCTTTCCCAGGGGAGTATTTCTAGGTGGGCGACATCAGCAGCCTTGCCAAAGTTGGGTATGTGAAATGTAAGGGGTGTGAGTACCCTAAAAGCATTGCTCTCTACACAGTCAGACATGCATGCATACACACACACAGTCAGCAGGTTAGGGGCTAGAAATCCCAACTAACTCCTTAATCATATTATGGCCATACACTGTTACGGGACGTGCTGTAGAGACTACTGGGCTATGATCATCCCAGAGGTGTATTTCAGGTTGAGTAACATCAGCAGCCTTGCCAAAGGTGGGTATGTGACTTGTAAGGGGTGTGAGTAGCCTAAAAAGCATTGCTCTCTACACATTCAGTGACAGAGAGACAAACACACATACACACACACAGACTCACACATGCACCATTGCCACATCTGGGGTTTGACTTCCTACCTAACTACATCATTACACTACAGCAGTACACAGTTACAGCATGCGCTACAGAGATTACTGGGCTACAGCTTTCCCAGGGGAGTATTTCTAGGTGGGTAACATCAGCAGCCTGGCCAAAGTTGGGTATGTGAAATGTAAGGGGTGTGAATACCCTAAAAGTATTGCTCTCTACACAGTCAGACATGCACGCATACACATACAGTCGGCAGGTCAGGGGCTAGAACTCCACCCTAACTCCTTAATCATACTATGGCCATACAATGTTACAGGACGTGCTATGGAGATTACTGGACTACAATCATCCCAGAGGTGTATTTCAGGTTGCATAACATCAACAGAGTTGCCAAAGGTGGGTATTTGACTTGTAAGGGGTGTGAGTAGCCTAAAAAAACATTGCTCTCTACACAGTCAGTGACAGACATGCTCATATATGTACACACAGTTGACATGTCTGGGGTTTGATCTCCTACCTAACTACATTATCACACTACAGCAGTACACAGTTACAGCATGTGCTACAGAGATTACTGGGCTACAGCTTTCCCAGGGGAGTATTTCTAGGTGGGTGACATCAGCATCCTTGAAAAAAGATGGGTATCTGAATAGTAAGGGGTGTGAGTAGCCTTAAAAGCATTGTTCTCTACACAGTAAGTGAGAGACAGGCACACACACGAATAGTGACACACACACACACACACACACACACACACACACACACACACACACACACACACACACAGTTGCCATGTCTGGGGTTAGAACTTCTACCTAACTAGTCTATCACACTACAGCAATACGCAGTTATGGGATGCTCCATGGAGATTACTGGCCTACAACTCTCCCAAAGGTGTATTTCACATTGGACACCCTCAGCAGGCTTGTCAGGGTACTGCTATGGGGTGGCCAGTGTGTGCATGGCCCATACACAATTCATGTAGGGGTGACACACCACAGGCGGCCACACATGGGGTCATATGTCACAGGTGCGTGTATAGGGCAACTAGCTGACTATGTCCTTGTACAGCTATGTTGCACAGCTGGCACGTGAACCACATAGTATGTGGTGCTAACAGGTACTGGTCACTAGTAACTGCAGTGTGTGACATCTGCATGTCATGTATTTGGGGCCCTTTGGCTGTGTGCTGGGTGGGACAGGCCTGGATGGCTCCTTGTCATGGTCATCCTCTTCCACACAACTATATCCATCTACCTTTTGCTTATTATGGTGTGTTGTCCTTACATATATGTCTGTATCTCTATCCACTGTGTGTGCAAGGCATGAGTGGTGCATACTGACATGTATCTGCAGTAACAATTGCAACCGCTGGATGTGTCTGGTCCATTGGTGTTTGCATACATGGCCTTCATGTGTTTTAAGTGTGTGAGCATGCCCAGTATGATCTTTCAGTATGTTGATGACTGACATTGCCTTCATTTCTCTAAGTGTGTGAGCATGCCCAGTAAGGCCGTCTGTTTTGCATGTGTGCAGCATGTCCAGTGGTTTGTACTGCACAGTTGACCTTTGTGTTGTACACTGACAGGTAGCATGCTGTGTCTGCAGGGTATCCACCGATCATGTGGCACTGACTGTTGCAACATGTCTGCAAAGCGGGGGGTACACCTGACTATTTCTATGTTTCTACACAGGATTGGGGGGGGGCGCACCTGACTGTTACTATATTTCTATGTGGGATAGGGGGCACAACTGACAGTTGTGCACATTTGCTAGAACTGTACTGGTGTATCTGTAGTCCATTTCAGTCAGTAGTCTTACTTATCATGCTGGCTAAGCCATACCGGTGTACTACCGTTCTTATCTTTTGATTGCATACACATTAGTTTCTGACTTCCTAGCTGTCACAACTGACATCCCACTACCTAGCCTGCTGTAGTCTGTCCATTTAGGCCTGGGTGGGGGTTACCAATACCCCTCATTCAGAGGCCATAGTATGGCATTTGTTTGTGTTTGTCTACACCTGTCCTGCTGGCTGTGACTGTTGTTGGGTAAGTGACCCCCTCGTGACTGGCATGTGTGAGTCCCTTATCTTATGGGTGTCCCAGTATTGTGGGTGGTGCTGCAGGGCTGCCTATGTTGGATGCACATAGTACACTGCCTACTCATGGTTAGGCACAGGTAGTGTAATGTTTGGCATCCCTTTAACTGTATGTGAGAGTCAGAGAGAGGTGCTATTCCCTGGGTCCCTCCCGTGTCAGTGTATGTGCTATGCATTGCCTCTTTGCCAGGGCCAGGGCATACTGGGCATGTCTCCTTCTGCCTACTGGGGCAGGCTCAGGTTGTTCCTCCTCCGAGTCACTCTGTGCCTGTACAGGCCTTGGCATTGGTGGGAGGCTATGTGGCCCTGCCCCTTGCTGCTTCTGCTGCAGCTGTTTCCGCAGGATCATATTCTGTAGCATAGCACATACAAGGACAATTTGGGTACATGTAGTTGGTAAGTACTGCAAGGCTCCACCAGATGTGTCTAGGGACTGGAACAGTGACTTGAGCATCCCAAACACACACTCTATTATGATTCTTGTTTGTAAGTGTGCCACATTATGGAATTCTTGTTCAAGTGTGTGTGCGTTTCTGATGGGTGTCATCAGCCACGGCTCCAGTGCGTATCCAGCATCTCCCATTAGGTGACTGTGTGGGATGTCCCCATTGTCAAATTTCTGGTACAGCTGTGTCAGATGACAGATGTGTGAATCGTGATAACATCCAAGGCAGCCTGGCAGTTGATGGAGGGGAAGCCCTTTCGGTTGATGTAGACTCTACCCTGCTCACCAGGTGGTGCTTTGATGCATATGTGCATGCAGTCTATTGCACCCACTACCTCAGGGTATTCTGCTATTTGCTGGAAGAGGCGCATACTGCTGGCCAACACCTCACGGGTGAGGGGGAAATATACATGCTCACCGACATGTGCTGCCATGGCATCCAGGAACTGGTAGAGTACCCTGGATGCTGTTGCCTGTGAGATCCCCATCATATCCCCAGTTGGCTTTTGGAAGGTACCTGTAGCTAGTATTCTTAGGACTACACACACCTTTGTTTCCACTGGGATGGGTTCCCCTCTGTTAGTTCTGTGTGTCAAGCGTGGCCGGCACATCTCAACAATCTGCTATAGGAGGTCCTTGTCCACCCTATAGCGCTCCACTATCTCCACCTCATGTAGCCCTTGGTAGGGTACCCTAGGTCTGTACACTCTCCTCACTGTGGGTTGGTCAACAGCAATCCCATCCTCACCACCCTCAGCCTCTTCCACCACAAGTTGTATGATAGCTATTGCAGCCCCTAACATTTTGCTGTTGTGAGTGTTAAAAGTTCCCCGCTTGTTTACACCGGTGGTGTAGGGTGTGGTAAATATTAGAGGGGTAGGTGTTTGCATAGTTTATAGTAGCGTTCTGAGCTGGGCTGGTCTGCTGCCTGTGTAATTGGCTGGTTCCGATACATTGCACCTGGCAGCGAACCTAGTTCCCCTTGATTACCTTCCTACTGCTGCTTTCCCTTCCCATTGCCCTTCTGTTTCATCCCAGGGGTGCACTGCACAATCAGTGTACTCAAATGTGCACACTGCAGCTATTTCCTGGGTTCACTTCCTTTATCTTCCTGTAGATCCCATTGTGCAGCACGCACACCCGCTTACACTGTCATACGTGCTGTGCAGGTTTAGACACACCCCCTGGCTTTACTGTGATAAGCTGGATGCAACCCCGAGTCACAGGGCTCTAATCCACTGACAGTATGCCTGACACTCCCACACATGATGTCACCTACCTCGTAGTCTTGCACTCAGCTATTCATACTTATATACTGTTGGGACCTGCCTCACATGCTGGGGAAAACCAGGATTCACTATCCTTCCCCTCATTTGCATAGAATTGCCTGCTAATGCATAGTTATATGTGTCACACTGTGCCTTCCCCCTTAGCAACCACTACTCACTGGCCAGGTTGTCTTTTGCCTGCCATTGACTTGCATGGCAGAATATTGATTTTAGTTAGACTGCTTTTTTTAGGTTTATTCTCTTATTCCCCACCGATCACGTTTGCGCACTGCTGCCCTATGCTTCAACAGCCGTGATCGGCGGCTATATCATAAAAATTGTATTTTGTACATTTGGCATTGATTGTAATGCCAATGGCCTTCTACTTGGTATGATATGCAGCCTTTATTTGGAGCTGTCATAGCTCCGTTTTGGAGTTTGCATTACAGTACTCGGTTACTAACCAAGTACATTCCTGCATATTATGCTAGTCCTGTACACCCTGATTCCTGCTTCCTGGGTGGCAGATTTACCTCATTTGCATGGTTTTCACCTGCAAATGGGGTGATTTTCATATGGTGGCTGGGAATGTGCAGCACTAGTGCTAGAGCACTCACGCACGTCAAACGAGCACGTACGTGGATTGCTCGGCTGTCATATTGGCAAAATTTCCTCTTACACTAATCATGCATGCTGTGCAAGCTTTTGAGAATCTGGGGGTATGTCTATTATTTATTTTATTTATTTTATTGCATTTGTTTGCCTGGAAAGTCCACTGGGCCTGAAAGAGCTCATTTTCAGTGGAGGCCTGGGGAGAAAAGCTCCGACAAGAACCTAGATACAGAAAAAAAAATTAAACATTACTTGGTACAGAAGTAGGAACAGTGTTACACATAGTGATTACAGTAATATATACAGAATGTATGCCTAAAAGCAGGGATTTAGTTGGTTTGATTACAGCAATATATACAGAATATATACATAAAATCAGGAATCTAGTTGGTTTGATTACAGTAATATATACAGAATATATACATAAAAGCAGGAATTTAGTTGGTTGCCAGATGAATTCAATCAGAGAGGTATAAACAGATATATATTAATCAGCATTATTGTACCAGTATCAACAAATGGTGAAAAAAACAATAAATATGGATGAAGTATCATCAGTTACTAGTTGCAAAAAGCATAAGAGGTTAGTTATCATATAAGGAGAAGGAAGAGGTCAAGTTATAGAGCTGGTATATAGTCAGGAAAAGTTACCAGCACCAGCAGCTGCAGCCTGTGGTACACACAGCTCTATGTAAAGGTTTATAATACATACCTATCCTTTGTGATGATGTAGTCTCCTCACCCCAGTAAAGTCCATCTCAACAGCTAAGAAAGGGGGCTTGGTCTACATGAAGGCCTTATATATTGCACAGGGTTGCATATCATTGGCTAATTATAGGACAATTCAGCTGTGTTTGGCTGCAATTAGCATATCAGAGCCAGAGATTGGTTTAGAGGCAATTACCTGCTAATGAGAAACATGTTATGTATGCAAGCACCTGGCTAAGGGGAAACATTCTGCATGAGACTTTCCTCATACAGAGCATGCCTTTACAAAACATTACTAGTAGCACATTTCAACAGAGAAGTACTGCACTCCACCAGGTGTTGTGTATAACAGGATGCAGATGGGAGGATAGAGGTATGAGGAACAGGGATTACAGCAGTAAGCTTGTCTTAGATCTGTGGTAATGACATGTCATTGATATCCTGCTGTCTTACACCTACAGGGGATCACAATACTTCAAGGTTGCATTGTCTTATGTCATTGTGGCACACTGGTGTTGTTGGACTGTCCCTTTATAGTGGTTGTAATAGCACACCAATATTTGTCTGGCATTGGTCTCATGGCATGTACCACAGTAGACTGGAGTATTGGGTGTATGATCATACAGCAGAATCTGTCATGCACACAGGGAAATACTTCAGCATTGATACTATCTTGGTTATAGCCACACACGTAGTATGTTGTCACACTGTGGTGTATGATATGTGTGAGCAAGCAGTGGATAGTGCCAGTGATTTTGTCCTTGCTGCATCTGTACATATTGAACATCCATGTATCTGATCCTATAATGTTTTCCCCTTCTGTTGTTCTTCAGGGATAATGTACCATAGATGCCATGCCCCCTTCTCAGATGCGGAGAATGAAATAATACTTGAAGGACTAAGGCAGCATCATCACATCCTGCTATCCAGGGGGAGGCATAACAGGGAACAGGGGGCTGCATTGTGGACAGACCTTGTCCGGGATATGAATGCCAGTGGCCACCAGGACAGGACATATGACCAGGTTCAACATCAGGCAACAGACATGGTGAATGCTGCATGATGAAGGGCAGCTGATGTAGCCAGGGATCATGCCATCACCGGTGGAGGGCCTGCAGTGGAACAACCACTCTTGGCCATTGAGAAATTCCTGGTGAACCTAGGAACACATTACAGCTCCCAGGCATCCATCACATCATACATCATGGAGGTGGGTGCCAGTGTCCACAGCAGAGGAGCATGCAGGTAAGCTTACTGTGATCACCATTGTAATACTGTAGCAATCATTGTATCAGGCTGTACATACTTTTATGTGGGTGTCAGGTCTATCTCCTTTGAGGGTGTGGGGTTTAAGCTCAGTTGTACACTCATACACAGAATGTCACCAATACATCAAGTAACATTGTAGCTACTGTACAAGTGAGATATATGCATGTATTACCTTGTTGTGCTGCAACATGCAGCGGTAATGACAGTGCCTCACCCACAACTTTTTACAGGTCCATCAGGTATTGTCCAAGGCCGTGGTCCTGCTCCTGGTAAGATTGATACTGTTTTGTTAGGGAACATATATATACTATTAAAGTTAAGGGCCAGAATAATGCCCTATGTACACTTAAGTTTGTGTGTAACCAGAGTAGAATGTTTATATGTTCCATTCTGGAACATTTACCTAAGATTCTTAGAGTGGGTAATCACAGAAGTGTAGTTGAACGAACAGAAACACTTTTGCAGTTATAGATAAGGGGGAATGAGCCTCCTGGTTTACATGAGGCAATTAATCCGACATGCCATTTAAAACCCAAAGGTTGATGGTACATATCTTAGGCATTGCAACCTGTACTTCTATATATAGGATCATAGGATCATAGAAAGTTGCTAGACTAATAGCCCTGGAGCTCTTACAAGACTAGTCAAGAGTTTATCCCCAAAAAGAAACCTCTGTCAGCACCTGTCACCCCTGTCAGTGAGATACACAGTTGAAACCCCTGGGACAAATTTGTGGTTTCCCATCCACTCATCAAGGTTACGGTCGAAGAGGGTCAGTGAGGAACTCTGTTTGATGTGTATGGGAGATCTATTCCAGAGATGGGGCAGCCACTGGGAGACAAACCTGTCTCTCTAGCAGGTTTTGTTGATGTCACATATTAAATTCAGGCCATTTGTGCGGGTAATGCATGAGGAGTTTGACTTATGGATATAGCGCATCTCTAGTAGGGCAGGGTCCAGGATTGCCTTGTAGGCAAGACACCGGTCACCAATGAGCAACCGAGTAGAGTGATAGTGATTTGAGCCTGTCCATATAGGACAGGTGTTGGAAGCCATGGATTCTATTTGTGAGGTATTTCTATGGCCTTTCCAGTTGGTGCAGATGTTTGGAAGAAGTACACACCAAATGGGGCATTATACTCAATTATTGATCTTTTGAGGGAGGAGTATAAAGAGGCAATAACCCCCTTTTTCTGGAAGCAATCCCTATACTTATGAGATGAACCAAGTAAAAGGCTTTTCTGACCACTGCTGCTACATGACGGTGGAATATGACATTGTTATTAACCTGGGTACCCAAGTCTCTCATCACAGATTGCGTGTTTAAGGGGTTGCCATTGATGTGGTAATCAGTAGGGGCCATGGTTTTGCTGAATGGTATGATGATACATTTTCTGTGTTTAGCTTGAGGCCATGACTTTGGCACCAGTCATTAGTTGCTGTGAGACCCTCTTGCAGTATGTTAACATCATTTGGAGAGTCAATGACAGCACTTAACTTACAGTCGTCTGCAAACTTGGTCAGCCACAGCCCTTTTATGTTTGCCTGGACCTCCGAGAAATAGATGTTAAACAGTACTGGTCCCAGGACAGATCCCTGGAGAACTCCACTGGTCACTTGTCTGCTATCGGAGGTGGAGGTGCCTATTTTGACCATAAGGGTCCTGTCAGTGAGCCAGCTGGCCACCCACCTGATGAGGTAGGGATTTATGCCAAGTTGTGTTAGCTTTTTGATGATACCTGAGTGGGGGATTGTGTCAAAGGCCTTGGGCAAGTCAAGGTAAGCTATATGTACTGACTTTCCTTCATCCAGGGCCTTGGTGACAGTATTAAAGAAGTCCACCAGGTTCAACAGGCAAGATCTATCCTTGATGAATCCAAACTAGGTGGGGTCAAGTGTATGGAAATTGCATATGTCCTTGTTTATGACAGCCATAATAATATGCTCCATGGCTTTACAGATCAGACTTGTCAAGCTAATGGGGAAATAGTTTTCAGGGTCACTAGTGGCACCACCTTTGTACAAGGGGCTGAAAATGGCAGTTCTCCACTCTGCTGAGATGAAGCCTGTACTTAGGCTGTGGTTGAATAGGGTGCTCAATGGTGAAGCCAGTTCTTGTTGGAGATGGTGCAGAATACAGCCTGGGATACTATCAGGTCCTATGGAAGCTGTGTTCTTTGCCTTAGATAGGGCCTTTAACACTTGATCTACAGAGATGTGACATGCAGGACAGTATTGGAGGTGTCAAAAGTGCCTTGGGGAGGACAGGGGGGTGAAGTTTGTACTGAATTTATCTGCTAGCAGGTTGGCTAAGTCAACAGGATCAGTGTAGGTGATACTATTAAGTACTAATTCAGAACAAACCTAGGCTGTGCCATGGAGGTTCCTGGTGAAACTGAAAAAGGCTTTGTGGTTTTCCCTTTGTTTTGAAGACTAGTTTTGATTCATAATTGGCTTTGGAGGTTTTCACTAGTGATCTACTTTGCTTGTTGGGGCTAAGGACGTAGTTTATCCAATTTGGAATTTGTTCCTTTTTGCCCTTGGACAACAGTTACTTCCTTTTGTATTTGTTAAGACACGTGTACTGGATTTTATGTGTTGGTTTATTAAGTATAGTTTCATATTGACTAACTAAAAGGTAAACTGTACTAGTCAAGTACTGGTCAAGTCTTACTTGAATTACCTGACATGCTTGTTATACAGGCCTTGAGTTGAATGTGTATTTTGTTGTGAGGAAGTCTTTTGTGCATGAAAGCAGAGATGAGAAGATGTGAGACTGGTAATGCAGTTGTTGATCCTCATTATTATGGCTGTTGGTGGATTTTCCATACTTAATAGTGCAGATAGTAATGTACAGCTTTTGTCTTGTTTTTCCACAGGCAACCAGGGGGGTTGGAGTCTCTCCCCCACAAAATCTGATGTCAGTGTCCCTTCGGACTCTGATGATGATGGTGGCTACAGTGAGGCACAGGTGGGGTTGTTGGGGGCTGAATCTGTCCCAGAGGTTGACATCCCTCATCTACCCCCATTGTCACCGCACACAGTTAGTATGCCCACACATACTCAGTCCCCACAGGCCACAGATATAGGACAGTCAGAGGGTGGAAACATTGCACAAGACAGTGTGTTAACTATGGCTTCAGTGAGTGTAGACACTGGCAGCTGGTGAGGTCCCAGACAGGAAGATTGACAGGGGTGCTTGAAGGAGGCCTGCTGTCTGTCTAATTCCTGTTGCAGGTGTCACAGCATGCATCACTTGGCACATGTTTCAGGCCATCATGGAGGTATAGGCATGTTCTGAATGGAACACCAGATGTATGCTTAGAGTTATGGATGCAGCACAGTCTGACATCCGTGACTGCCTCCACTG
Source organism: Protopterus annectens (assembly GCF_019279795.1). Lineage (NCBI taxonomy): Eukaryota > Metazoa > Chordata > Ceratodontiformes > Protopteridae > Protopterus > Protopterus annectens. Next base: position 846,123,359 of record NC_056746.1, on the reverse strand, counting down.
CATTGGGGACACCCTGGATCGGTTCACTGATATAGTGGACAGACGTTGGGCTGAGACAGTGCCTGTATTGGACCGCACATTGTCTGTGCTGGAATGTCTGGTTGGAGTTGGGCATCAGACCTGTGGACATAGGTCAGCAACACCATCTGCTGAGAGACCATGTGGACATGCACAGTCATGCTCCCATAGTGGCAGTACATCCAGCACTACAGAGAGGAGTGTGCTTTCACACTATGACATACCAGGCCATGGGCTGAAGGTCCTGGGCTGCCCTGAGGGGGAAACGGTCCCATCAGACAGCAGTCACCATTAGGTACTAACACCGAGTCTGACCTTGGGCATGATGGTCTTAATGCAACTGCCAGAGCCAGTTCTCGTGTTCAGGGCCAGAGATGGTGAACTGTCAACTCTACCATGTAATGTCCACAGCTGTCCAACATACACACATGTAGGGCTAGCACTGAGTTTGACTGTGTACATGTACACAATCACACACCACTGTCACATGCAGGTAATCTTCAGATACACACGGCACCTCCCCATGGTCCATCTATCCTGCTCCCCTTACTGACCCATACACATGCTGCCAACCACTTTGGCCAGCCTAAGCCTCCGGCCCCCCACACAACACCCTGTGCAAGTGATGATACCTGTGCTGCTTCCCTGTCATCCTTCCCATTGATGTAGGGAAATTACACTATGTATCTGATGCACAGGGTAACTATATTACTTGACATGCACTTGTGTAATGCATTATTGTTTTCCCATGGCCCTTGTAGTGGTCACCAACAAATAAAAGTATGCTAGCATGTGTCATGAGTACGCAACATACTTTTGTGTACCTTATGATGTATGTTGTTGTACTGGCAGTATTGTTACACAATGACAGGAGTGTCATGGACCTGTCATGGACCTGTTTATGTTTCTTTTCCAGGAGTCTGAGGGGATAACCTATGGACACATGGTGGCAATAAAGTGGCACAGGATGGCATGGCAGCACAGCAGAAATATGACTTCAGCAAGGTACAGCAGTATACATGCATGGCTCCATAGGTTCATATATGTATAACAGTCTAACAAGGACGATGACAGTAGTCAGCGTACTCATACATTCATAATTTGTGATAGGGTCTGCTACCCTTGATACGTGCCCCCTGGTTGTTCAGAACTTCCACATCTACAAGCTGTGGTGATGGAGTTGACCCATCAGCAAATATCCTGTGTCCAGTTCAGACAGTTGGGCGACATCAGTTATGCTTGTCGTGTTCTGCATCCCATTGTTTAACCTGTACATGATATGTGTCATACCAGATGTATGCTTTACATGTATGGGGGGCTGTTTCATGTAGGGTGTACTATTTGTGTTACACAGCAGTCTCCCCAGTATGTACTACGTATACCATATTGATGTTGTAGGTGTGTAGAACATGTGAGACATGTGTTACTCCTGTCATGGCAATGTGGGAGGTACACAGTGGGATCTGACACCTCCCTGTATGGGGACATACACATCCCCTTCAAAGCATTTAGGAGATGGACTACGTTTTTATGGTCATGACATGGACTCCATAGGACATGTTATCTACACTGTGCATTGGTGTACCATGGCACCTGTGTGGCTGCTACAGTTGTACAATATGCCTGTGTGGTGACATGGCAAGGGTGCCATTGCACACAAGGATAGCTGTGTTGGATGCCACATTCAGTATAGCAGTGACAGTCTGAGATTTACACACAAAACCTGCTGGTATAGGTGGTACAACAGTGCATGCATACCCACATCCTAACGAACAGTGACCGTCAAAGAGTACAGTATTGTGTGTCCATACCTTAATGTGTAATGGCTCAAGTTTGTGCAGTGTGTGGAAAATATTGTTCTTGGTTAATAGCACATCAGTCCCAACATGTAATGTACATACTCAGGGGTGAAAAGTAGGCACACAGACCTGGCCACACAGGTTTACACCAAATGTGCCTGAGATCACCATGTCTCTAAAGTGGTATGGCAGGAATCATATGGCATAGCTGAATAGCTGCGGCCACAGTCACCAGTATGTGACATACTCATAACCTCCACATACACTTTCCTCAGCATTCCAATATCTGAGTGCAATGGTCATTTGTTGATGTAACTTTTCAAGATGTACTGGCACATGCACACAACACTATGGTCCCTCACAAGGTCACTTCACATCTTCAGTCTGTGCTCACTGCTGATCATCTGGGATGAGTGTCATTGCCACCTGTGGCATATAGACTACTCAGAGGTGATCTGTGCCTTGCATACAGGGTAAGATGTGACCCTGCAGGACTGCATATGCTGCATATCTGTAGGAAGCACAGTAAATGGATAACTCACTATAAGGACATTAACCTACTATGTGACAGTACTACATGCTTGTGGGAGACATTTGTCTAGCAGACTTAAACACACCCGTGAAACAGACTCTGCCTAATGGTACACAGAGCACCTCAGTACATGTCATCTATATGACTGGCTGGGCAACCATCATCTCAACACACAGCATCTGTCTTTGTCCCTTTTGGACTGGGAAAATATGTACTGATCCTGTACTGAGGGCTATACAGATGTCTCTGATTGTGAGGGCTGTATGGCTATTATGCTAGTTAAGGTCACATGTCCTATGGCTCTGTAACATGTTGTAAAATGCTGTAACACCCTCATACACAAACATGGCCACATTCAGGCTAGCACCACTTCCACTCACTGCATACAGGACACGCCAAGGCACACATGTAGTGCAAGTTGGCTGTACATAGATTAGAACACCTACATATGTACTGGTACACACTACAGATCACAGTACCCATCACACGCAACACACCTCATGTCTGCTAGTGCTATCAGTTTAGAACATATAATACTTGTTGATATCAGCAGCCCTTGTTGTGGTCAGTCATTTGGGGGCCACATCACCAGCTACATATAAAATAATACTAAACTCTACCTATGTCTAAATTACAAAGATTATCATACGTATGTTATATGGATATACACACACATCAAGTTGGATAGCATGAGATAAGAGCCCCCTACATATCTAGTATTATACACTACAGCTCACAGTACTTATTGCATGGACCATGGCTTTTGTCTTATGTTAGACTGTCAGCTGGAAGTGTTAAGGTGGATGACATCATCAGACCTTGTAGAGGGGGCAGTCTAAAAGCCAGCAGCTAGTTACAGGACCAAAAGGTGCATAACCATTGCAGGTGGATAACCCATCAGGGCATGCTCATTATGTTGCAGGGATATATATATATATATATATATATATATATATATATATATATATATATATCAGATCATGCCTACTAAACCTAGTTGACTTCTTCTAGACAGTCACCAAGGCCATAGATGAGGGAAAGGTGATTCACACAGCCTACCTTGACCTCGCCAAGGCTTTCAACACCATTCCCCACTTGGGTATTACAGAAAAACACACGAGCCTGAACATAAACCCCCTTACGTCACAAGATGGGTTGCCAACTGGCTTACAGACAGAACTCGCACGGTAAGAATAGCAGGCTCCAAGTCCGACTCTAAACCAGTCACAAGTGGTGTCCCACAAGGCTCAGTCCTGGGACCCCTACTGTTTGGCATATACTTCTCAGAAGTAC